>NC_053494.1:8358623-8413623 GCF_905171775.1 Rana temporaria
ATTTTTTTGTTGCGATGTAATCAAAAAGACCGAATTTTGAAACTTTATTTGATTTTTCTTTTTTTTTTTTTTTTGCTATAAAAAGATCTAGACTGTTTTTTTTTTTTTTTTTTTTTTTTTTTTGGAGAAAATGTATTCTGCTACATGTGGTCTGATTTTAGATAAACGAAATAAGTGTTATAACAAGGTATAGTGCCTACAAACTATAGTGTGTGTGTGTGTGTGTGTGTGTGTGTACTGGAATGTATTTTGTGTTTCTATATTACTAATGGCTGTGATCAGTGACTGCGATAGTCCAGTAGGGGAATCCAATACCGGAGGCCCCCCCAAACCCAGAATTAGGCGGTGACATGCAGGTTCATTAAAGGGGAGTTCCACCCACAATTTCACTTTTTATATATAAATACCCCTGTAATACACAAGCTTTATGTAGTCTAGTAAAGTTAGTCTGTAAACTATGGTCGGTTTTGTTAGGTTGTTAGAGCATTTAGATAGTTTATAATCTAGAAATAGACCGTGGCCATCTTAAGTGTGGGCATCATGAAGCCAGACTGTATGACTTCCTGGATTTCAGCCTTGCAGATCTCGCACATGCTCAGTGCACAAGCAATGTAATAGGTTTCAGTCAGGTTTGCAAGGACTACTGGGATACATGATGCCTATCCCAGAAACCCTTGCAAATAGCCTTGTGACTTAATAGCCTAGGCAAATAAGGAGGAGGAAGTAACGAAGGACTACAAAATAAAGGTATTTACAAGCAACAAATTAAATAAAAATTGTCCATTCCGAACACTATGAGATTAGAGCATGCAGCACAGACAAACATAAAAAAATGGGTGGAACTCCACTTTAATTTACCTACACTGGAATAATCCCTGTTGTTGTCTGTGCCCCCATTAGTGAGATCCAGCCTCTCTATTTCTTCCGATTTACCATTGTCGCTGAAAGATAAAAGGGAAAAAATCCCAAATTTTGGGTTGTCCTCAGAAAAGTAATAGAGGGGAAATTTTCCAATAGGGACACTAGTTCTGGTGACTTGGGGGGGGGGGGGGGGGGGTTTCCAAGGAATTGCCCTATTTCCTGTTGTGGCTATGGGACAGGAAGTGAGGGGAAATCTCCGCAATGGGACACAGTTGGCAAGAGAAAAATCTAACAGGGGTTGTAACCCACGTTGCTCTCTCCAAAATGGGTTGAAAACATTTTTTTTTTTTTTTTTTTTTCCCAATAGTTCTACTTTAACCACTTCAGCCCCAGAAGATTTTACCCCCTTCCTGACCAGAGCACTTTTTTTACAATTTGGCACTACGTCGCTTTAACTGACAATTGCGCAGTCATGCAATACGCCAGACAAGCGCCTTGAGGCGATTTCAGTTGGCATTTGTAGCGCTATACAAGTTACTCGCTCAATACCCAAACAAAATTTGCGTTTTTCTCACAATGTTCTAGCAAAGCGAGGTTACGTTCACCACGTTTTTTCCATTGAAGCTCGCTTCATAACTAGCTTCTGGGCATGTGCGGGTGTAAAAACGTAGTTTTAAGCGTCGTTTTTTGCTACACACGGTCAATTTCTGTGAAGTGAAAAACGACACATAAAATTGAAGCATGCTTCAATTTTTTTTTTTTTTGTCGTTTTTCACCAGACATAAAACAACGTTTTCCCCCACACACGGTCATTTAAAGTGACGTTTTTAAAAACCTTGTTTTTTTTCATCACATAAAGTGATGGTGTGTACGCGGCATAAGAGTTGTCCCCCTAAAGATTGAAATGATTCTGGAAGCATAGTATGGATGAAGCAGAAGGGAGATCCTTGCATTTAAAAAAAAAAAAACTTTATTAAAATTTCTTTACATATAACATTTAACATGCCTTGACACTTAAAAGGCAACTCGATACTACCATCCTTTACTATATGGTGGTTTCTGGTCCTCCCCAAGAAGGGGGGAAAAAAAGAGGGGGTGGGGAGGGAGAACGCAGGAAGACGTTTGTGACTATAAAAAATGTATTAACCACTTTCTTACTGGTCACATAAAATCCACTTCGTTCCCAGGCGAAATTTCAGCTTCCGGCACTGCGTCGCTTAACTGACATTTGCGTGGTCGTGCGACGTGGCTCCCAAACAAAATTGACGTCCTTTTTTCCCCACAAATAGAGCTTTCTTTTGGTGGTATTTGATCACCTCTGCGGTTTTTATTTTTTGCGCTATAAACAAAAAAAGAGCGACAATTTAAAAAAAACATATATATATATATATATATATATATTTTTTTACTTGTTGCTATAATAAATATCCCTTTTTTTTTAAATATATTTTTTTTCTCAGTTAAGGCCGATACGTATTTTTCTACCTTTTTGTAAAAAAAAAAAAAAAAAATCGCAATAAGCGACTGGTTTGCGCAAAAGTTATAGCGCCTACAAAATAGGGGACAGAATTATGATTTTTTTTTTTTACTAGTAATGGCGGCGATCTGCGATTTTTATTGGGACTGCGATATTGCGGCGGACATATCGGACACTTTTGACACAAATTTGGGACCATTCACATTTATACAGCGATCAGTGCTATAAAAATGCAATAATTATTGTATAAATGTGACTGGCAGTGAGGGGGGTTAACACTAGGGGGTGAGGAAGGGGTTAAATGTATTCCCTGGGTGTGTTATAACTGTGTGGGGGGAGGAGGGTGACTGGGGGAGGTGACCGATGCTGTGTCCCTATGTACAAGGGACACAGATCGGTCTCCTCTGACAGCACATGGAGCTCTGTGTTTACACCCAGAGCTCCACGTCCCTGCTGTGTTCCCGACGATCGCGTGTACACGGCGGACATCGCGGCCGCCAGGTACACGCATCAGCTTCCCAGCGATGCGCCGGGACAGTGTTTACCCGCTGCGCGCCAACCAGTGGCGCACGCGGGTAATGCTTTTAAAAAGACGTCCAAAGACGTCCTCCCGACACTTGAGAGCTGCGCTGTTGACGTCTTTTGTCAATAGCGCCGATCTGAAGTGGTTAATATATATGTATTCCTAGTGCTATATACTTGTGATATTTATTATGTTCCTATGTGCCTTCTTATATATATTTGTCTGTGATTCAGGTTTACCTCCCTTATTGAGGGGTAAACACCCCCCCAAAAAAAGGGGGGGTTGTGTTTAACCAGTTCCCGACCCCCGCATGTACATATACGTCCACAATATGGCACGTACAGGCACATGGGCGTACACGTACGTCCTCGCCTATTAGCGGGTGGGGGGTCCGATCGGGACCCCCCCCGCTACATGCGGAGGTCGGGTCCGCTCGGGGAGCGATCCGGGACCACGGCGCGGCTATTTGTTTATAGCTGCTCCGTCGCGATCGCTCCCCGGAGCTGAAGAACGGGGAGAGGTGTGTGTAAACACGGCTTCCCCGTCCTTCACTATGGCGGCGCATCGATCGCGTCATTCCCTTTATAGGGAAGACACGATCGATGACGTCATTCCTACAGCCACACCCCCAAACAGTTGTAAACACACACTAGGTGCACCCTGACTCCTACAGCGCCACCTGTGGTTAACTCCCAAACTGCAATTGTCATTTTCACAGTAATCAGTGCAATTTAAATGCATTTTTTGCTGTGAAAATGACAATGGTCCCAAAAATGTGTCAAAATTGTCCGAAGTGTCCGCCATAATGTCGCAGTCACGAAAAAAATTGCTGATCGCCGCCATTAGTAGTAAAAAAAAAAAAATTTATAAAAATGCAATAAAACTATCCCCTATTTTGTAAACACTATAAATTTTGCGCAAACCAATCGATAAACGCTTATTGCGATTTTTTTTTTTTACTAAAAATAGGTAGAAGAATACGTATCGGCCTAAACTGAGGAAAAAAAATGTTTTTATATATGTTTTTGGGGGATATTTATTACAGCAAAAAGTAAAAAATATTGCATTTTTTTCAAAATTGTCGCTCTATTTTTGTTTATAGCGCAAAAACTAAAAACCGCAGATGTGATCAAATACCACCAAAAGAAAGCTCTATTTGTGGGGAAAAAAGGACGCCAATTTTGTTTGGGAGCCACGTCGCACGACCGCGCAATTGTCTGTTAAAGCGACGCAGTCCCGAACTGTAAAAACACCTTGGGTCTTTAGGCTGCATATTGGTCCGGGGCTTAACTGGTTAAAATGTTATATTTATATGTGTCTTCTTATTTATAATTCTAGCCCTGGGTCTCTTACTACAGATGTACAGCAATGGGGCTCAAGGCACTTGTATCCCTCAAAGAATTGTGCCTTTCTTTTTTTAATGCCTCTTCACAAATATTTCTAAATATTTGAATGTTGAAGTCCACATTAAAGTAGTAGTAGTAAAGGCTAAATACAAAAAAAAAGCGCCTCTCCCCTGCAAGTCAATGGCAGCATGTACTAGCACACTATGAAAGACGTCCCTTAAAACAAAACCCTCGAGTGACAGGGTTTTCATATTCACCTGGTCTTCCTTCCGGCTCTGGCTGTTTGAATGGCTGAGCTACGATGACGTCATTCTCGCGCATTGGAGCTACTATTGTGTTTGTGTGAAAAAAGAGGGGAGCAGGTATTGCGTTTGTGTATATACAATATGCCAGGGCTCGACAAATCCCGGTCGCCATGGCGACTAGAAATAGTGTCCTGGCGACTTGGCTTGGAAGGGGGGCAAAAAAAACAAAACACATTTTTTGTTTTTTTTCGTGAGCTGGCACCATCTGGTGGTGGCCGTTGGTATTACAAGTTAAGCATTACAAGTTAAAACCGCAACTCTAATGTAATTTTTCACTGCCATCTTCTTCCCTCTAATTAGAACCCCCAAACATTATATATATTTTTTATCCTAACACCCTAGAGAATAAAATGACGATCGTTGCAATACTTTCTGTCACGCCGTATTTGCGCAGCGGTCTTACAAGCGCACTTTTTTGGGAAAAAATTACACTTTTTTAAATTAAAAAATAAGACAACAGTAAAGGTATGCCGTCTTGCATGCTCCGACTTTGGCATGCGACTTGTGCTCTGATGATCTTGAGGGGAAACTCCACGCCAAATTTAAAATTTCAAAATAAAAAAAAACTGCATGGATTCCCCCTTCAAAAGCAAACTAGGCCCTTGGGTCTGGTATGGATTTAAAGGGGAACCCCCCATATGCCAAAATCCATACCAGACCCATATCCGGGGGGGGGGGGGGGCCCAGGCCGTTTTTTAGGTATAGGGGGTTCCCCTTTAAATCCATACCAGACCCAAGGGCCTAGTTTGCTCTTAAAGGGGGAACCCATGCCTGTTTTTTATTAAAAATTTTGGCGTGGAGTTCCCCCTCAAGATGCATACTAAACTGTGCCTAGTATTGGCGGTGATCCAAGTCGGATCCCCATTCATCTAAATTCGGACGTATGTCGGCTTCAAGTCGCAGGGAAAAGTCGGATCCAAAGGAGGACAGCTGGTGTGTCGCACCAGTGTGAACCCAGCCTGATGCTCAACTACACTGCAGAGTGCATGAGCATCATGGGGAATGCTGTTCCAAAACATCTGGGGTGCCAAGGTTCTCCATCACTAGCCTAGGGGTTCAAACTCGCCATCATGAGGAATATCCCAAGCCTTTAGTGATCAAACGTGTAATCTGTTTTCCAGGAATTATCTAGAGGTCACTCCGTGGATAGTCAATCATGCAAAAGAAAAAACTCTACATAGCGCGATCCCGTTTAACCACATTTATTGCAAAAAAAAAAAAACGTTGAAAAGCATTCTTACCGGTCAGTAGGAGAATCCACTATCCACCACGCTGACTGCGCTGTTTGTGCCTCTGTGACGCGCAAACTTCACGCCCTGACACGTTTCGTCATTGCTACTTCGAGGGCAGTCGGCGTGGTGGATTCTCCTACTGACTGGTGATGACACTTTTTTTTTTTTTTTTCTAAATGCTTGGATTGTTTTATTGATTGTGAGGGCATTTTTATCAAAGGGTTTTTTTTTTATTTTATTTTTAATTTTATTTTTTACCAATAAATGTGGTTAAACGGGATCGCGCTATGTGGAGTTTTTTCTTTTGCGTGGTTGACTATCCACGGAGTGACCTCTAGCTATTACCGGAAAACGGATGTCTCTTTTGATCACTAAAGCCTTGTGATATTCCTCATGATGGGGAGTTTGAACCCCTAGGGGCGTGTGACTCACGTGGGGTAGATCTTGGTGTATGTTGCACGCTATTAAACATCCGTTGGGATCAACCACCATTTAAAGAGACTTTTTAAATCACAAAGTGTCCGCTATGAATTTCTGATATGGTCAACCTATATAATGCCGGTAATGATTGACTTGAGCTCTGCTATGGTATTGGATGCTTCATAAGACTGTGTTGTTGGGTTTTATTCATTACTTTTTGTGTGTTATTTCATGTATTTGAGATATAACGGCTGCTTTTATATGTAGAGATAATTTTTATTATGTTCATGTTAATTTTTATTTTTTTGTGTCACATTGCTGTGTATGGTTTATGATCATATGACTCGGGTTGCATATGAGCGCTGAGCAATGTTAGGTCTGAAAACTTACTAGAAGATCTCTACACCAGTCGTGTCCGTCTCTGCACTGGAGGAGTTAACATGCTAAAGTCCCCCACAGTCATATTTTACAACATTTGGGCTCCTCTATAAAGTCTGTCTCTGGGCAGAAGTGGGGAAGGTGATAAAATAAAGGTCAATCATGATCCCACATCCTGTTTTTTTATATGCGTCTATTTTTCTTCTTCAAATGTCAGACAATAAATATGGCTTTTCCTAGTTATAAGATTTACATACTAATTTCTCTTCTCTTCTATCCTCCAGGATGGACCGTTTCTTCCACTGGGAGATCCGCGGGACCCTCGGCCACAACGTATGTGGAGTAAACCACGAGAAGTGTCCCTTCCTATCCCCAAATTCAAGGTAATGGGTACATTTGATATTAGGGTTTCACCAATACCGGTATCCGTACCGATACTAAGAATTTGCGCGAATATTGGTACTCCAATGCTCCGATACCTGAAACTGATATTACAAGCTTAGTTCTTTCAGCTGTCAGAGGGATTCCCCTACAGACAGCTGAAATTTAAATGGGGGGGGGAAGAAAAGCTGGCTATTGCAGGTTAAGGAGCGGGGCCGTCAAATGCTATGGTGACCACGCTCACTCACTGTACCTATGGAGGAGCAGTGTTGTCACCCTAGGACAGAATGGGGTTGATTTACAAAAACTAGAGTGCAAAATCTGGTGCAGCTCTGCATAGAAACCAATCAGCTTCCAGGTTTATTTTTTTTGGCAAAGCTTGGTTGGTAAGCCACTACACTTTAAACCTACCATCCCCTCTGTAAAATATGTGCCCCTGTGTATGTATGTATGTGTGTGTGTGTGTGTGTGTGTGTATGTATATATATATATATATAATCTCTCTATCAGATCATACCTTATATCAGAGCGTCTCCCGACACTCATGTGACTCCTCGGCTCTCTCTTCTCCCCGGCTGACAAAGGGCAGAGGCCGAGCACTCCTGCTGATGTCATCCGAGGAGGAAAAAGAGCCCAGGAATCACGCGAGTGTCAGGAGACGCTCTGATATAAGGTATAATCTGCATTTTGTTATATAACACAGGAGCACATATTGTTTTACAGAGGGAATGGTATATTTATAGTGTAGTTATGATAGCAAGAGGGGAGGGCTAGGGAGTGGATGGAGCTGGGAGGGAAGGGGGAGAGGAGAGCTGTGGATGATGGAGGCATGTAAACTGACCATGGTGTCAGGTCTCAGCAGCCATGATAAACTGTAGTCTGTTTATGGGGGGGGAGAGCAGAACCAGGAAGGATCAGCCAGGTTTTTTAGGTGATGGAAGGGGCCAAATGACACAGCACAAGCACTATGCTGATCATGCTTGTTATGTTTTTTTTTTATGGTAACGAACCCTTTAACTACTTGACCTCCAAAAGATTTACCCCAACTGACACTTTGTGGGAACCCGTGAGACCAATACTGTGATCACTGTCGCTGTACTAATGACACTGAAAAGGAAAACGTTAAACATCTGGGGTGTTCAAAGGGTTAAGTGTGTGCCTAGCCAGTGTTTTTGTGTACGGTGCTAGGTGCTTTTACTAAGGAAAATCCATCCTTTTCTTGCTGACGGGACAGAGATCTGCCTTGTTTACATAGGCAGAGCTCTGCCCTTTTTTTCTTTCCTCGCTGATCAGCAGCTGCCGGCAGACATACCTTGGCTGGCACCTGCTGATCGGCTTATGCTGTCTAATCAGAGCACATCCGGGTCGCCATTGGCGAGTGCGCCACCTACCCGGAAGTGCCAGATCACGTACTAGGTGCGTGATCTGGCACAGAAGAGCTGTTCTGCCGCCGTACAGCTAAGTGATGCAGTCGACAAGCGAATTTAATTAAAAAAGGTGAAGTTAGAAGCTGATTGGCTGGAATGCACAGCTGCACCACTTTTTGCACTTTCTAGTTTTCATAAATCAACCCCAATGTGTCCAGATTACAAAACGCCTGCCCTCTTCTCCATTACCATGGGGGGGTAAAGGGAAGGGGGAGGTTGTGTAGTCAACAAAGAAACCTGGCTACAATGTAGCCGATGTTCTCTGCTGACTTTATCAACTCGCTGGGCAGGTAGGTGACCAGGTCTTATTGCTAAACTGCAGCAGAGAAAAATGTCAGCAGCCCAGCTGTGCGGTCTCCTTCCCTCCCCTGCTGGTGGGAAGAGCTAGCTGGGTGCTGTACAGGCATACCCCACTTTTAAGTACACAATGGGACCAGAGCATGTATGTAAAACGAAAATGTACTTAAAGTGATTTGGGGTGTCAGGAGCTGTAGTTGAGGTCTCAGGGGCTGTAGTGGGGGTGTCAGGGGCACACTGGAACAGGGCGGGCAATGCTCTCAAAGCTTCAGCTCCTTCTACTGCGGCTGCAAAATGTCTGTACAGTACTTGTAAGGCACTTTACATACACTCGGGGGTATGTCCTTACTCGTGAGTGTATTTAAAGTGAGTGTACTTAAAGCGGGGTATGCCTGTATATGGCTTCCTGAAAACATGACTGCACCCTACCGCAGCACACCTCTCAAAAACCCTTATTATTGATTCAAGCAGTGGGCAGGATCTTGGGAGGCATTATGTGATGCTTGTTGGAGCGGACTTTCCTAGGAAGGCCTCATTTGCATGCAGACCACCCTAGGTAACATCCACATGTAATGCTGAAATCCAATGATTGGAGGGGGAGAGCCTGCTATTGCAATGCAGACCACCCTAGGTAGCATCCATGTGATGCTGAAATTTAGTGATCGAAAGGGAAGCGCAATGAACAGCCAGGTTGGGGTGGAAAGAATTAAATGATGCTAGACATCCTCCAGCCAGGAAATGTGTCCGGCTGACTGACTTGCTGCAGCTTCTAATGCACGTTGTGAGGAGCTCACAGTGTGCAGTGACATCAGAGTTGCCAATTTCAGTCCAGGAGAGGAGCCGGTACAACTGTGCAGGAATAAAGGGTGGGCCAGACGCAAGCTTTAATCTCTCCTCCTCTCTCCCACTAGGTTGATAAGTTCTACATTGGACAGCTCCCCCAGAAAGAGGTCACGTTTGCCCATCTGAACGACAACATCCGCGAGCCCTTCCTGACAGACATGTGCCGCAAATTCGGCAACGTGGAAGAGGTGGAGATCTTGCTGCATCCAGAGACCCGCAAACACCTCGGCCTGGCCAAGGTCCTCTTCTCCAGCTCTCGGTCAGCCAAGGACACCGTCGCTCACCTTCATAACACATCCGTGATGGGCAACATCGTGCATGCTGAGCTCGACCTGCTAGGTAACCATAGAAGAATATGTTGATTTTTGGGAGGATGTTCTCTTATGATTTATGTAACCGGGAAATATTGTGCCTCTTACAGGTCAACAGCGGAAAAAATATTACGACTTGATTGTGAGCGGAACCTACAATGCCCAGACAGTTCCCACCAGTGGTAGGTGGGCGCAAGAGAGGCTGCTGCCCGAACAGGTGAGAAATCCCACCTTCCACAGACTCTTTATCTTCTCTGCACTCCTCCGTTACCCTGTTCAGCAGATATGAAGTATACAAACCTAGTTCACTTACCTGCAGAAGCCTCCCAAACCACCTTGATGCTTAGCCTCCCCCTTACATGTATGTTTTGATCCATCACCCTAATGCTTAGCCTGATTGGTCAATAGGATTACAGTGGATATGAAAAGTCTACACACCCCTGTTAAAATGTCAGGTTTTTGTGATGTGTAAAAAAAAATTGGACAAAGATGAATAATTTCAGAACTTTTTCCACCTTTTAATGTGACCTATAAATTGTACAACTCAATTGAAAAACAAAATGAAATCTTTTAGGTGGCGGGAAGTAAAAATAAAATATGGTTGCATAAGTGTGCACACCCTTACACTAATACTTTGTTGAAGCCCCTTTTTGATTTTATTACAGCACTCTGGGCCAGATCCACATAGAAATGGATAGGCGCGGCGTATCAGAGATACGCTATGCCGCCGTACCTTTACCTGGCGGAATTTCGAATCCTCAACGATTTCGCGCCGTAAGTTACGGCGGCGTAGTGTATTTCTGGCGGCGAAATTCAAATCGGTGATTAGGGGGCGGGTTTCATTTAAATGAAGCGCGTCCCCGCGCCGAATGAACTGCGCATGCGTCGTCCCGAAACTTCCCGCCGTGCATTGCACTAAATTACGTCGCTAGGACGTCATTTTTTTTAACTTAGAAGTGAGTTACGTCCATCCCGATTCACGGACGACTTACGCAAAAAAAAAAAAAGCCTCTGGCTTTCACATTGAGGTTGCTGGGCAGGAGTTTCCTCAGTGTGAAAGGGGTCTAAATGTCAGGAAAGACCTACTAGAACAGCTGAACTTTATTTGGGGTTAATCAGAGGCACTTTAAATGGCAGGTGTGTACTGACTCCTATTTAACAGGAGTTTGAATGTGATTGCTTAATTCTGAACACAGCTGCATCACCAGTTATAAGAGGGTGTACTTCTCCCCCCCCCCCCCTAAAAGGTTTCAGTTTTTATTTTTATTTAATTTTTTTTTAATTGAGTTGTACAGTTCATAGGTCACATTAAAGGTGAGAAAAAAGGTTCTGAAATTTGTCTTTTTTTATTATTTATTTTTACCAGAAACCTTACATTATAACAGGAGTGTGTAGACTTTTTATATCCACTGTATGTATTAGGTAGGAAGAGGTAGGCATGCTTTTTCAAGAAAATGTCTTTGGAAAGAAGGTGCACATCATGCTATAAGGCTACTTTCACACTGAGGTGTTGTGCTGGTGGTGGTAGTAAAGCGCCACCATTTTTAGCCTCCCTTTACCGTCTTTTGCGGCGCAATTCGTCCGCTAGTGGGGCGCTTTTAACCCCTGCTAGCCACCGATAAAGGGTTAAAACCGCCAGCAAAGCACCACTGCACCATTGATTTCAATGGTCAGGGGCGCTCCTACAGCGCCTCAAATATGCAGCTGGCAGGACTTTTTTGAGCGTCCTGCCAGCGCACCGCTCCAGTGTGAAAGCCCTCTGGCTTTCACATTTTAGTGATTGATTTAATGCAGGGATATGCAATTAGCGGACCTCCAGCTGTTGCAGAACTACAAGTCCCATCATGCCTCTGACTCTGGGTGTCATGCTTGTGGCTGCCAGAGTCTTGCTATGCCTCATGGGAATTGTAGTTCTGCAACAGCTGGAGGTCCGCTAATTGCATATCTCCGATTTAATGGATTTATAATGCGCCAAATACGCATTATAAATAGTGAGAGAAGAGGCTTTTTCAGGGCGCTATTTTTAGCTCTATAGCGCCCTGCAAAGCACCCCATTGTAAAAGTAGCCTAAAAGTAAGTTTTGTTTCTTGTGCTAAATATTATGTTATTTTTAGCTAAACTTGGGCTTTACTGCAGTTTACCAGCATGTCCCACCAGGAAGAATTGCTTGCTGATTGTGATAATGTGTTTTTTTTATCTCCAGGCTGATAGTCGAAGGCGCTTGTCCAGCGACACCACCTCTTTCCAACCTGGAAATGGGACCCCGTCGTCTCAAGATTCTGGATCTCTGTACAACCAGTATACGCCATCCCTGACGTCCTCCCAGGGCACCCCGTACACTCCCAGATCTGGCACACCCTTCTCTCAGGACTCTGCCTACTCCAGCAGGTACAGGGGCCAACCAAGGCAAACTTCACACAGGGGCGTTCTAGGTGCTTGCAATGACATTCAGTGCTTCAAAGGGTGTTGACCTGTGTTGTTTTTAACTTTTGTTAATTAATAAATTGGTTCTATTACTTAAAGCTTATCTCCATGTTTGCTTTCACTTTAAATAGTTTTTTTGGACCAAGCTTGTCCAAACAAACTATTTCATTCACAAAGTATTGCAGTGTCTCTAAGCACTGTATGTACTGCATTTAGCTTCAGCTATAAAGTACACAGTGCTGGGACCAGCTGTTGGACAGAGACTTCCAGTCTCACACCTGGAACAATGCAGAGTTGGTCTAAGCAGCGCTCGGCCATTCATAGGCAGCTTTGTATTATGTGAATGAATACAAAGCTTCCTCTGATTGGAGCAGGGGCGGGCTGATGACATCACACACTCAATCAAAGGAAGCTTTGTATTCATTCACAGAATATACAGCTGCCAGTGAATGGCTGAACACTGTGCAGAGTGACTCTGCATTGTTCTGGGTGTGAGCAGGGAAGGGGCCCAGCACTGTGTACTGTAACTTAAGTCACTTGCAGTACGTACAGTGCTTAGGGTCAGTGCAGCACTTGGTAAAGGAAATTGTTGGTTTGGACCAGATTAATCCAAACAAACTATTCAAAGTAAAAGGAAACGTGGAGATCGGCTTTACAGTAGAGAAAGTTTCATTGATTTCGTGGGATCTTCAGTGTGAGACCTCTGTGCCATCCTTGCTGTGATTCTTCCCGGTTTGGCATATTCTATGTTCCAATCTTGCTCCATAACCGATAAATGCAGCAGGGATGGTGAAGAGCACCTTATAATGGGTACAGCAGGTTACAGACCTGGGAACTGGGTGCAGGGATGGTGGGACCTACTCCTAATGGGTACAGCAGGTTACAGACCTGGATGCAGGGATGGTGGGAGTGCCTCATAAAGCGCCTCATAATGGCTACAGCAGGTTACAGACCTGGGAACTGGGTGCAGGGATGTTGGCAACCCCTCATAATAGGCACTTCAGGTGTACAGACACAAGAACTTGGCTCAGATGTTGGGAGCCCCTCATAATGGCAATGGTAAGTGTGCAGTGGTTTCAGCAACGGTGTTCCTGAGAATGCATCTTGGTTATTTAGCTGGTCCCAGAACCTCTGCCCCGGTTTTCCTGTTTGCAGGTGTCGCCTTTTTAGCATAGCTGGCTGCTAAGGAGACACTTGTGTATGCGCGCTTCCGGCTGGTGGTGTGTGTGTGTCCATTTATACACGCAACACACAGCACTCGGCAAGCTACACCCCTGCTCCCCCTACTTAAAGCAGTTGTATAGTCCAAAAATTTTTTTTTTTTTGTGCCACCTGTAAGGCGTGTCTTCCGGGTATCGTGGCTCAAGCATCGTGAGTGGCTGGAGCTACGGGAGACTTCTTTCCAGCGAGGTCTGGCATTAAGCCGAGAATCCCCTGTGCGCAAGCGGCTCATTGCAAGGGGAATATCTCCTACACCGTTAAGGTTTAGGAGATATTTTTTTTTACCTACAGGTCAGCCTGTATGGCCCCCCCCTCGTCACTTTTGGTGCAACTTTGATCCATTGAATGTAAAGTTGAATCGAGATCGCATCCAAAGTCGCACACTGGAAATGTGAAAGGAGCCGGATTCTTTTTTTTTTTTGAAGAGCTACTTGATCGACATAGCCACTCTGTTTATATTGGAATTTGCTAATCCAGTACAGACAGAGATATTTGCCCCTGGTAAAATAAAGACTACAGTATGCCGAACCCATGACGAGCTCAGAAAGGTGACATCAGTGCACACTTGGAAGGCTTTGCTATTGTCTGTCTGGGGTTGTGGGACGGGTTATGCTACATTTGTGTTTGGCTCACGACATGTGTAAGTATTTTATTTTTAAAATTTATATACAGTATATATATATATATATGTGTGTGTGTGTGTGTGTGTGTGTGTGTGTGTGTGTGTGTAAAGTCAGAAGTTTTTTTTTTCTTAATGCATTAAGATAAAACCGCCTGTGTGCAGCAGCCCACCCCCCTCCCCCCCAATAATTACCCGATTCCCATCTTTATCCATTGATGTCCATGAGTCCCTCAGCTGTCCGGGACTCTCCCCCCTGATTGGCTGAGACACAGCAAAGCCATTAGCTCCTGCTGCTGTCAATCAGTCAGCCAGCCAATCAGGAGAGAGGGAGATGGGGCGGGACTGAACCCCATTACGCTGTGTCTGAATGGATGCCAGGAGCTGCAGCTCGGCTCGGGTGCCCCCATAGCAAGCTGCTTGCTGTGGGGGCACTTAACAGGAGAGGGGGGCCAGGAAGGAGCACTGAGGAGGGTCTGGGCTGCCCTGTGCAAAACCACTGCAACAGAGCAGGTAAGTATGACCTGTTTTTTTTAATAGACTTTACAATGAATTTTAAAGCGCATAGTGATTTTGAAATACCACCAAAAGAGCGCTCTATCTGCGTCCAAAAAAAAAAGTAAATGTCAGTCAAACTATCATAGCACTAAAATAACAGCCTGGAAAGGACAGGGTTGAAATATGTTGGTAAAGAGACCCTGTCACCTTATTCATGCAGGGCAGTGTGAAAGCATCTCTGTAAAGGACATCCCCCGACCTCTTATACTCACCTTACCTGTGCTTCTTCGCAGTTCATTTCTCCTTTACAGCTGACGAGAATACCCGACACCACCGGGTATGTGGGAGTATGTGACCTAGTCCCTTGTGATGGTGCCTGGGCCTAGCAGCCAATTGCTGGGCCAGTGCACTGTCACATGACCCGAAGATCTGGCACAGCCGATTTCAGTTCCGGCTGTGGATGAGCAAGGAGCTGCAAGGGGTGCGCAGGTAAGGTGAGTATAAAGTGTTTGGGGAATGGTGTTTGCAGAAGAATGCCTTTTTTTGAAGGTGACAGGGTCTCTCTTAAAGTCCAACTCCAGACACATTGGACAAGCTGAAGATGGCAGCTGATTGGTTACTATGCACAGCTGCACTTGTTTTAGTAAATTCCTCCGTTTTTTTATTTATAATTTTATTTTTTAAATCTTTATTTCTCACATAAGTTGTGTCTATTTGTTATTACGTCACAATCGTTCCAAGCTCTGCAGAGCTCCTAATATGTACAGCGGACAGCCAGTGTTCTGTCGAGGTGCCCAGCTATCGAATAGTGCCCGGGGGGGAACTGCGCATGCGCCACACAGCGGCAGAACACCTGAGTTTACGATCAGCTGTTGTCTTGCGTGGCCGAGGCACGTTGTCATGTAGATGAGGGCGGATATTTACAAGAAGGCGTCGGATTTTTCAATGATTGGCAGTGCTGGGGGGCGTCATTTTTGTCAATGGCCAAGAAATCTTTATCTGCTGTTCATTTTGAACGCTTGCGGGGCGTGTTTAGTCAATTGAAGGGCGACTTTTTCTATATTGGATACAAATTTCTTTAGTACAGTAAAACCATGGTTTGAGAGCATTCTGCAAAATAAACAAAATGTTTTAATAAACTAGGCTTTGATATACAAGCGATTTCTTGATCTAAGAGTAGCGTTCTGTCACAACTGAGTTTATAAAAAAGGAGAAGTGCCTCTAAGTGTAGCAATATAGTTACATTTAATGAAGGTGCAACATATTGCTACATTTAGAGGTGCCTCTCTTCTCTTTTATACCCTGTAAAAAAAATTCTTTGATATACAAGTGCTTTGGATTACAAGCATGTTTCTGGAACGAATTATGCTCGCAAACCAAGGTTTTTACTGTAGATTTGTTTGGCCATTGATGATAAATTCCGCGCCCAGCACTGCCCATCGTGTAAATATCCGCTCCTCTCCTACATGAACGTGCCTCGGCAATGCGAGACAACAGCTGATCATAAACTCAGCTGTTCTGAGGGTCCATTCTGCGCATGCGCAGTTCCTGCCGGGCATTTTTCGATCGGGGGGCTTTTCTTGACAGGACAGCCGGATGTCAAGTGTTGTGCTTTTAATCTCCCTCACTCTGCTGTGCCATTCATAAAGTTGGGTGCAGGGACAATGTCAATGAAGCAACAAAGGTAAGAGGGCTGACCCACAACAGTGAAGCTGGTGTAGATTGTAGGCACCATTCACATGCAGTGGGGGGTCTGGAAGTGCGTCTTCCCACTGTACGTATCTGGAGCCCTCAGCGGAGCTTGGAGAGATCCTGATGTACTAACAAGCCGACATTATTTGTGACCAAGATCTAAAAATGCTGCTTCTGGAGTTGGGCTTTAATGTATGGGGGCAGTGCTAAGGTGACCATTTATGTATGTTGTGTTTTTGATTGGCTGTTTGTCTCACAGGCAGAGTACCCCCAGCCATTCCAGCACCCATGACGCCTCAGGATACAAGTCACGGCGGCAGGAGAACAGCTCTGGCGACTCCTACTCACGGCGCTCTGGACACCACTATTCTTCAGCTTCCTCATCTTCCTCACAGCACGATAGCAGTCACCGGCGATACCACCGGCACCAACATCGAACCTCTCCTCAGTCCTACCGGTCTCGCCACCGGAAACCTCCCCCGCCTCCAGAGGAACCACCTTTACACCGCTTTCCTGGGACGCCTCCCCTGCCTACACCTCCGCCACTCCCGCCGGACGATACTCAGGCTGACCGGGACTATCGACTGCATCCCCCACTGCCGCCTTCTCCACCATCTTCTTCTTCACTGCAGCCCCCGCCGCCGCCTATTGAGAGCTGGGAGCCGCCGCCTCCACCTCCCCCGCTCCCGGCCTGTTCCCCACCTCCTTCCCCAGCGCGTTCCTGCTCCCCGCTCCCGGATGGAGTCTCTGAGAGCCTGCCTTTCACACAGCACAGCAGCAGCTTAGACTCTCGTATTGAGGCGCTACTAAAGGAACAGCGCTCTAAATTCTCCTTCCTGCCTTCTGACACAGAGGAGGAGGATGAAGGGACTGCGGATGGGGCCACACAGGAGACCACGGTCCAGGAAGAGATTCCCCTACCTATGCCGCCCACGCACGGGCCATACACTCCCCCTCCACCTGCCAATTTTGAGGATGTGTCCGCCGAGGCCTTCCTGAGGTTTGGAGATATTGGTAGGACGGCCAACGGGCAGGAACGGGTAAGAGGAAATGTTTTTTTAATTCTTGACAGCTTATTTGAACAGGTGCAGTCCAGTAATTCCAACCAATCGGGGTTTAAGGAAAGCTTTAGTCTCAAAAGTTTGTAAACGTATATGGCTATGTAATCATTGCAAGGCGAATGATCAGCTTTTTTTAGTATACAATTGGATTTTTCTATTCACCGTAAAATCCTTTTCCAAGTTCATTGAAGGACACAGCCAGACTTCCTCATGGATGGGTTTGATGCTGCCACCTTCAGGACGCTAGGTGCAACTTAAAACTACAAGCATGTCTAAGGGGTTGCCCTCTGGTGGTGCCCCCCCTATCTTTTTCTAAAGTCAGAAGTTCTAACCCTCCCCCCTCACTACTATAAATATGTTTTTGTGGTTTGAGAGATATCGCACCCCCTTTCTGTCCTGAAGTAAGGGAAACATTTCCCCCAATGGACATTACAACCCGACATAGGCTCTAACTCTTAGGGCCGTTTCACACGGTTCTGTCCGTGTGTGGGCTCCGCTATGCTCAGCGGGGATCACTCCGTCGATCCCCGCTGAGCAGGCAGATGACAGGTCGGTCTCTGCACACTGTGCATGGACCGACCTGTCAGAACACCACTCTCCCCTATGAGGGATCGGATGACGACGGACCGCAGAGTCCGTTATCATCCGATCCGCCAGACGGATGGAAAAACTAGTGTGATATTTAACCACTTAACGCAAATCGCAGTGATTGTACATGGGTACTTTGATGCTAAATACCGGGGGGTTATGGCAGCAGCTAGCTAGTGTGTCAGATGGGAATAACAAAGATGTAACGCGTGTTTTTATCTTTCCTCCACTTTTTCCAAAAGTAAAAAATACGTGTTGCTGAAATTGCGCTTTAAGTCCTAAAAGCTTTTTTGCAAATATTTCATCCATCTTTTTTTTTTTTTCTTGCTGTTTACTGACTCAAACTGAAGGTAGAACATATTTTTTTTTTTTTTTGGTAATTTTGGATAGAGTAAGGAAGAGTTTATAACCTCCTATATATTTTTTTTTTTTTTGCCATCTGTGTCCCATTGGGGAGATTTACCTTCACTTCCTGTCCCATAGTCAAAACAGGAAGTGAGAGGAAATCCCTGCAAATTAAAGGGGTTGTAAAGGTTTGTGTTACACCTTAATGCATCAAGGTGAAAAAACACCTCGCTGTCATGGGCCCCACAGCCCCCGTTTTACTTGCCTAAGGCTGCTTTCACATTGGGCAGCGGAGATGCGGTGACGGTATAGCCGCGCTATTTTTAGCGCCGCTATACTGTCGTATTTACCGCGATATTCAGGCGCTAGCGGTGAGGTTTTAACCCCTGCTAGCGGCCGAAAAAGGGTTAATACCGCCCGCATTGTGGGCGGTATTACCGCGGTTTCCCATTGATTTCAATGGGAAGGCGCGGTAAACACCCCGAACCTATACCGCTCCAAAGATGCGGCTAGCAGGACTTTTGGAGCGGTCCTGCTAGCGCACCGCTTCAGTGTGAAAGCCTTCGGGCTTTCACATTGAAGCCTGCAGGGCATGATTTTTTTCATGCGGTATAGCAGCGCTATTTTTAGCGCTGTACCGCATGAAAAACGCCTCAATGTGAAAGGGGTCTAAAGCCCGTTCACCTGCTGTGCGCATCCCCCGGCATTCTCTTCTCCACAGAGTCTGGCCGTTGATTGGATAGATTGATAGCAGCGCAGCCATTGGCTCCCGCTGCTGTCAATCACATCCAATGATGCGGCCACCGGGGGTGCCAACCGTGTGACAGGGGAGTGCGTCTGCAAGCTAACTCCCTCGGGAAAGGGCTTCCCAGAGGGGGTTGGCTTTAGCGGGGAGGAGCCGAGACGACAGCCGCCGTGGGACCCCAGAACAGCAGGATCAGGGCCACACTATGCAAAATTAACTGCACAGTGGAGGTAAGTATGACATCTTTGTTATTAAAAAAAAAGTAAATAAAAAATCGAACCTATGCAACCCCTTTAAGGGAATCATTTGGGGGGGGGGGGGGCAGGTCACCAGAACTAGTTTCTCATTGGAAGCCTTTGGCTCTATTACCTTTATGGGGACAGCCAATGATGGTAAACGGGACAAATTGAGAGGGAATAACCCCAACAGGGACACCGACGGCAATAAAACCTGACAGGGGTAGTAATTCATCTCCACTCTATTCAAATTATTTAGTTCTGCTTTAAATGCAGTTTATAACCTAAGTGGCTGTTGTGTTTGGGACCTCGCATGTTCGAGAAAATCAAATGTGTATTAGAGATGAGTATCGGGGTCCGCTGGGTTTTATGAGGTGTTGGCTTTACTCCACATTCAGGCCAGTGTTTGTAGATGATCGATGTGATGATACCCGGCTATGTAGTAACACCATTCTATCTTGCTGTTTCACCAAAGTGCTGCTCTGGCAAACTCCGTCCAGGCCGTCGTCGTCATCGTCCTACCATTGACACCCTGTGGGATCGTATATACTAGTGCCCTGTTGTCACCCCCTGGCAGAGGAGGGCGCAGTAGAGATGAAGTGTCTGGGCTGCCGGAGCGCCATACTCGCACTTAGCAGAGATTTGCACTTTTTTGTTTTTCGTTATCGTTCCTTCCTGACAAGTGGATCAGCTTTTTTTTGTTATGCCTTTAGTTTTTCAGTATGGTGTTCTCTGAAAACGTCACTGTAAATAAAAGTGCCCCATTGCAAGCATGTTTGTGGGCTGCCTCTATCTTCTTTATACCTCATTTGAAATTTTAGCCCGGGTTCACACTATTTTGATGCAGGAACCAGCGCGATTCCAGTGCCGGTTCCTGCATCGCATCTCCCCCACAGGCAGTTCACACTGTTGTCTGCAAACCGCTGCGGGTGTCAATACAAAGTTAAAGCGGGGGTTCACCCTAAAAACAAATTTCTAACATTACATCCAGGATACTAACAACATTTCCAGTATGCAGGTTTTTTTTTTTATCGCCGTGCAAACCGTTATATTGAGATCTTCTCTCCGGCTTCCGGGTTCTGATTGCTGCGGGACTGGGCGTTCCTATCCTTTGCTTAGGGCAGCACAGAGGTGTAGTGAGTAGCACTTTCGCCTAGCAGCAAAAGGTTTGCTGGTTCGAATCCCAACCACCACACCATCTGCCTGTAGTTTGCATGTTCTCCCTGTGTCTGCGTGGGTTTCCTCCAGGTACTCCGGGTTTTCCTCCCACACTCCAAAGACATGCTGGTAGGTAAATTGGATCTCGTCCAAATTGGCCCAGTATATATGTATATTGTGTGTATGACTGTGTGTCCCTAGCGTGTCATGATCCTACGGGGTAAAAATGACCGCACCAGCCAAGCAGATACTGGCTGGAAAAAGCGCCCAGAGGCGATTCAGTTCGCATGCGTTGCGCTATACAAGTCATTCATTCATTCATTGCTTAGATGATTGACGTCTGGTGAAACAGCTCCCATGTCGCACAAGGCACGTCACCAGATTTCCATAAATAGCCGAGCTGCGAGTCGGCGCTATACGGGGCCTGCGCAGTCAGCTCTACACGGCGGGCGCGGGCGCCGACTCGCAGCTCGGCTATTTACGGAATCTGGGAACTGTTTCACCAGACGTCAATCATCTAAGCAATGGATAGGAACGCCCAGTCCCGCAGCAATCAGAACCCGGAAGCCGGGGAGAAAATCTCATAACGGTATGTACGGTGATAAAAAAAAAAAAAAAAAAAGACCTGCATACTGTAAATGTTATTAGTATCCTGGATGTAATGTTAGAAATTTGTTTTTAGGGTGAACACCTGCTATAATGACTCCCCCCTGATCGGTTGATCAGTGCCAACTGTGGATTTAGATCGCATGGGCGAGAGCCCCCATGTGATCCGATTCCAGTGCAGAAAAAAAAGGTCCCTGCAACTTTTTGTGCGAATCCAATGGTGAGTTTAGCCATACAAACTATATGGCTGATTTCCATTGCACAGACATCGCATGTGTTCCACACAGCAATGTGATGTCTGTTCGCGTATGTGTGAACCCGGGCTTAAAGTACAACTAAAAGCAAAACTTTTTTTTTTTCATTTTTGGCTAAAGTAATAGAGGGGTATAATCCCTGTCAGATTTTATTTATTTTTTGCCATCTGTGTCCCATTGGGGAGATTTCCCTTCCACCCTCTGTCCCATAGCCACAACAGGATGTGAGAGTAAGGCCCCTTTCACACTTGTACGACTTGTCCCCCGATTTAGGACTGCAAAGTAGCATGACAAGTCGTTTCCCCCATGATTTCCAATGACAACAATTCAAATTAGTACTTCAAGTCGTGCCAACTTCAAAGTAGTCCCTACACTACTTTGGTGCGAGTTCAGGTTCATAGAACTCAAGTCTCCCTGAAATCGTGTCATTCGCGGCCGTAAAATTGCGGCAAAATCTTGCGACTTTGAAGTCGTGGTAGACTCCCAGGACACCAGAACTAGTGTCCTCATTGGAAGATTTCCCCTCTTACTTTTCTGGGGGCAACCCAAAATTTGGGATTTTCTTTTTACTTTCAGAGAGGATGAAGCTCCTTAACAGGGACATAGACCGCAAAAAAATAAAATAAACTGAATAGAGTGAACCACTCTATTCAAAACTAAAAAAAAAAAAGTTTTGTCTTTTAGTTTTATTTTAAAGCTGAACTCTAGACATGAATTGGTCTAGCTCTGTGTCGATGAATACGTCATCAAATGAATTTAGTTCTCATCCATAAACATACTAATGAAATTAAGTTTTATTTTAGACTCGGATGTCATTCATGGATCTCTTCTTTTTTTTTTTTTTGCTTCTTTATGAAATGCAGGGAAATCGTGGCTAGTGGGGAGAGACTTGGCTTCCTTGAGGCTGGGTTCACACCAATGTGAATTGGATGCAGTATCCCCGCATTCAATTTGCAATAGCAGGAGACAGAGAGGGTTCACATATGTCTGCAGCGGGTTTGGTGCGTTTTAAACAAAAACACTATGCGTCTTTTGGTTAGTTTCAGGTCCAAATTCAGCCCAAAGTTCGGGCTGAAATGGTGAACCAGGACGCACCGGACCCCCGCTGTGAGCCTAAAGGTTTTTTACCTTCATGCATTCTATACATGAAGATGAAAAACCTTCTGTGTGCTCCTCAATCCCCCCACCCAATACTAGAGGTCGACCGATATGGGTTTTTCTCTGGCCGATGCCGATGCCGATATTTCGAAATCGGGGCAGCCGATGGCCGATATATGATGCCGATTTTTGCGGCCGATATTTTGGGCCGATTTTTGGATTGGGATGCATTGTGGAGGAGGATGGATGGTGCTGGGCGTGGGTGGGAGATGCGCTGTGGAGGGGGGAAAGATGGTGCTGGCTGTGCGTGGGGGATGCATTGTGGAGGGGGATGGCTGGATGTTGCTGGCGGTGGATGTGTTGTGGAGGGGGATGGATGATGCTGGCCGTGGGTGGGGGATGCGTTGTGGAGGGGGATAGATGGATGGTGCTGGCCGTGGGTGGGAGATGCGTTGTGGAGGGGGGTGGCTGGATGTTGCTGGCCGTGGAGGGGAAGAGATGGATGGTGCTGGCTGTGGATGGAGGGAAGGGGGTGGATTGATGGAGCTGGCCGTGGGTGGGGGATGCATTGTGGAGGGGGATGGATGGATGGAGCTGGCCGTGGGTGGGGGATGCATTGTGGAGGGGGATGGCTGGATGTTGCTGGCGGTGGATGTGTTGTGGAGGGGGATGGATGATGCTGGCCGTGGGTGGGGGATGCGTTGTGGAGGGGGATAGATGGATGGTGCTGGCCGTGGGTGGGAGATGCGTTGTGGAGGGGGATGGCTGGATGTTGCTGGCCGTGGAGGGGAAGAGATGGATGGTGCTGGCTGTGGATGGAGGGAAGGGGGTGGATTGATGGAGCTGGCCGTGGGTGGGGGATGCATTGTGGAGGGGGATGGATGGATGGAGCTGGCCGTGGGTGGGGGATGCATTGTGGAGGGGAAGAGATGGATGGTGCTGGCTGTGGATGGAGGGAGGGGGGTGGATGGATGGTGCTGGCTGTGGATGGAGGGAGGGGGGTGGATGGATGGTGCTGGCTGTGGATGGAGGGAGGGGGGTGGATGGATGGAGCTGGCTGTGAGTGATGCGTTGTGGAGGGGGATGGATGGATGGAGCTGGCCGTGGGTGGGGAATGCATTGTGGAGGGGGAGATGGATGGAGCTGGCCGTGGGTGGGAGATGCTTTGTAGAGGGGGGTGGATGGATGGAGCTGGCCGTGGGTGGGAGATGCTTTGTAGAGGGGGGTGGATGGATGGAGCTGGCCGTGGGTGGGAGATGCTTTGTAGAGGGGGGTGGATGGATGGAGCTGGCCGTGGGTGGGAGATGCTTTGTAGAGGGGGGTGGATGGATGGAGCTGGCCGTGGGTGCGAGATGCTTTGTAGAGGGGGATGGATGGATGGAGCTGGCCGTGGGTGGGGGATGGATATATATAAAATGTGTGTGTATACAGGAGTATGTATATGAGTTTGTATACAGGAGAGGGGTGTGCTCTGACATGTACACACTGTTCCCTCCAGCACTGCCCATTGGATGACACCTGTGAGCTCCCACGTGAGTAGAGTACTATCACTAGAGAGCCGAGGCACCTATCATAGATAATATGAATACTGTACATTACCCCAGTATCAGGCTGCCAGCCTCCAGCAGCACGAGAAATGAATCCCTCAGCCACGCTGCTGGTAGCCTCAGCCTGCGCGCCGGCCCCGCCCCCCTACCTCGGCAGCTGCAGTAGTTGTCTGTGCGAAGAGATCACAAAAGCTTCCTGCATGCTGGGACGGTGGCGAGATTACTGAACATGGGCTCTAGGCTACGGCTGGAGCTGTAGCCTAGAGCCCATGTTCAGTAATCCCGCCACCGTCCCAGCATGCAGGAAGCATTACAAGTGTGATCTCCGCACAGACAACTACTGCAGCTGCTCGGGCTTGTGACATGTTTGCTTTCTGCTACAGCCCGCCGAGGTAAAGGGGGGGCGGGGCCGGCGCGCAGACTACCAGCAGCGTGGCTGAGGGATTCATTTCTTGTGCCGCTGTAGGTGGAGCGGGACTTAGTGTGGCAGCCGAAAATCGGCCGATTTTTTTACAATAATCGGCCGATGCCGATCTCTTAAAAACGGTCAAATATCGGCCGACCGATATATCGGTCGACCTCTACCCAATACTCACCCGAACCACCTTTTGATCCAGAGACGTGCACTGGGGGCCATGGCTGTCTCTGTCTCTATGGCTGAAAAGGAACCTAAAATTATAAGGGAGGAAAAAAAAGAATTCTTTAAATTGGATTTGTTCAGTCACGTCCCTTGTGTTCAACTCAATTTTAGTACATATAACCCCCCCCCCCCCCCCCCGGTCTCTGTCTTTAGCACATGTGGAGACAGTCACAAAGCTCAGGGAGTTTTGCAGACAGTGTAATGAAGGACCCTGTGTTTTGATATTTGGTTATAAAATATAAAAGTTCATTTTACAAAAGATGCTGAGTATCAGTCGCATGCACCACATCCCTTAAAGCGGAGTTCCAGTCCCCGAGTACCTTACTTTTTTTTTTTTTTTAATGCTCCCTGTTATTGTTCCTACTTCTACTTTAACATTTCGATGCAGTGAATAACGTTTTCCTTCTTGTTTGTTATTATACCTGATCTGGGAGGCGGGCAGAGTTCATGGTGGTTGTGGGCATCTGAAGCCCGCTAGTCTTTATTTTCTGGATTTTGGCGCAGCTAGCTACCCAGCATGCAACTCCCGATCTTGCGCCTGCGCAGTAATGTCACTGCGCGGTGCTGATTAAAGTAATGGACTCCTGGGATTGCTGACGCTGATATCCCAGCAGTCCATGGGAATCGCCTTGTGAAGTGATCGCCTAGGCGGCCGCCCGGGAAGGCTGCAAGAAATAAACAAAAAGAGGTATTTTGAAAAAAAAGGCATTGCGGATGGGCATGGTTTAAAAAATGGGTGGAACTCCGCTTTTAAGAATCGTAGAAACCAGAGAATACGGGATTGTATAGGTGCCACAAACACGGATGGATAAAAAATGTATTCTAAACATTTTTAAAATTCATACATTTTTATAAAATACATTTTTTACAGATGGAATGTGATGTCTTCATCTCCACATGTTTCCCCAGACTATGGGCTTCTTCAGGAGACTTTTATAGATAATGCGTACATAACCTCTACGAATCGGAAAACATATTAGTAAAAAATAAAATCAGACATTTGAGAATTCATACATGCAATGGCAAATCATTCAAAAATTCATAATGCAAATACTCATTATCGTCAATGGTGCTTACATTATTGGGTCATCTGGGAGAACTCTCTGATCTGGGCCTAAATCCAACACCGGATGTAATCGCACACCAACCAGAAATATTCCAGGGGAATATCAGTGGACCATAGGGGAGAACACAAACCTGGGAGATGCCTGCCTGGGAAAGGATTTATAATAGTTACCATATTTATCGGGGTATTGCGTGCTCCGGCGTATAGCGTGCACACCTAATTTTGACCCTAAAATCCTGTAAAAAAAAAAAAATGTATTACATTTTTCTACTTACAGTTTTGGCGTCTTGCCCGGCGTCCATCGGCGGCCTCGTCCGGTCCGGCGTCCGTCTGCGGCCTCGGTGGTGTCCTCCCGGCTTCTCCCGCGCTGTCTTCATGTCGAATTCCCGCGCTCGGTTTGAAGCCTCCGCCGACGTATACCGAGCGCAGTACACTCGGGTATATTCGGCCAGGCTCTGCTTCTCACGCATAAACGTCACAGAGTGTGACTACGAGCGAAGCCGAATGTACCCGAGTGTACTGCACTCAGTATATGTCGGCGCAGGCATTCAAGCGCGGCGCGGGTATCGGCGTATATCGCGCACCCACGATTTTGCCCTGATTTTCAGGGCAAAAAAGTGCACGGTATACGCCGATAAATACGGTAAGTGCATACTGCTATCGAAAAATGCAATGGAAAGATAACATTTAATGATACCGTAGCCTTGGAGGTATTGAAACTTAAAATGTGCTAGAAAGATTTTTTTTTAAAGTTTCAATACCTCCAAGGCTAACGGTATCATTAAATGTTATCTTTTCATTGCATTTTTCGATAGCAGTATGTACTTATGAACTATAATATATTGTATATCCTTTCCCAGGCAGGCATCTTCCGGGTTTGTGTTCTCCCCTATGGCCCGCTGATATTCCCCTGGAATATTTCCGGTTGGTGTGTGTTTACATCCATTTTTACAAAAAGTTGTGGGTTTAGAACCAGATCTGAGAGCTCTCCCAGGTGACCCAATAATGTAAGCACCATTGAAGATAATGAGTATTTGCATTAAGAATTTTTGAATGGTTCGCATATGTATGAAAGATCAAATGTCTGTTGTTTTTTTTTTTTTTTTTTTTTTTTTTTTTTTTTACTAATGTTTTCCGATTCATAGAGGTTATGGGCTCTTTCACACGCGTGGCCCGTTCAGGTCCGCCTGCCAGTTTTTTAGGCGGACCTGAACAGGCGCTCCGTGATCCTCTATGTAGCCACGGATGTCAGCGGTGACATGCCCGCTCCGCTCCGCCAAAGTGTGACGGAGGAACAACCTACTTTTCCATCCGTCTGGCGGATCGGATTGGGTGAACACGAACAGACGGTTCGTGTTCATCCGATTTCCCCCCCCATAGGGGAGAGCGGAGAGAAGACAGGGCGGTCCCTGCACAGTGTGCGGGGACCGCCCTGTCATCCGCCGGCTCAGCAGGGATCAATGGAGCAATCCCTGCTGAGCAAGCGGAGGTTCACGGGGCGGATCATTACTGATCCGAACCGTGTGAAAGGGGCCATGGTATGCGTTATCTATAAAAGTCTCCTGAAGAAGCCATAGTGTGGTGAAACATGTTGAGCTGAAGCTATCCACATCTCCACTGTAAAAATGTATTTTATGAACCTTATCTATGGTATTTTAAATGTTTGGATTTTTTAGATCAATCTGTGTTTGTGGCACCTATACAATCCCATATTTCTCTGGTTTCTACCTTCTTGTATAAAAGTTCAGGTAATAAATGGTCAAAAATCATTCTGGTTGCCAGTCCAACACCCCCCCCCCCCCCCCAATATCTCTGTATCTCCATTATTATGGTGGTAAGCTGTTCTCTAGTACATGTGAGATGACATCCCGCCACCCACAACAAAGTGTCTCCTGAGCGTGGGTGGTTGTGAGTGTTGTAGTGTGCACAGGACCTGGAACCACATCAGTCACATACAGAAAATTTTATTGTCATGTAGGTGATGAAAAGCAGGTTGATTTCCCTTCCTATTCACCCCCCCCCCCTGAATTTTTAAAGCAGAATTTCCATGGCATTTTCTGGGGTATGTGTGGCAGAAGCAAACGTATTACAAATGGCTTTTTAACTCTTTTCGGTTTGCCCTGATGTCCTTTTCCAAGAATCTCAAACTGGCAGCCCTCCAGCTGTTGTGAAACTACAAGTCCCATGAGGCATTGCAAAGCTGACAGTTACAAGCATGACTTCCACAGGCAGAGGCATGATGGGACTTGTAGTTTTGCAACAGCTGGAGGGCTGCCAGTTTAAGACCCCTGATTTTAAACCGTACTGACTGATGCCTGGGGGCGTGAAGAATCGGCAATAATTGTCAGTGGTCACATGATCAGAAGTTGGTCCCTCTGGCTTCCCATCATTAGTCTGGACTAAGAGCGGTCTTTGACACTTCCGTCTTTGTGCTGGACGCATGCAGTGAGCGCGCTCATCACGTACACATCGACTGCCCAGTGACACCTATGTGCAGCTTGTGGGCTGTAAAGCCCACCCTTTTGCTTCCGCACATTTTTGTTGGGTGTGGTCGTAAAGGGGATAGGGTGAGCTGCCAAAAAATGGGCCTGAGGTCAGGCCTTCCTTTTAATAGGGCGACTACCCTGTCCCACCACCTCCTGAGGCTGTAGGCGATTTGCCTCTTTCGTGGTGATGACCGGCAAGCTGTGCCTTCATTTGAATCACTGCAGTCCTTGCTGATTGATTCACAGCTGCCCTGACCCATTTAGCAGCTGCTGCTGGGACTTCCTGTAACTATAATTGCCACTTTTTCTGTACAGCTCAGCCTGTTACAGGAAGAGGAAAAAATAACGGCTTTACTGGCAGGATCAACGGATACTAAAAACTCTCACAGGGGGAACTCGGAAAAACAAAGACTACTGTTTAAATTGCATGTAAACCTACTTGCCTATACGTTTCAGCTCTCTGCAATGGTTTTGCATAGAGCAGTTTCCGATCCTGCTCTTCTTGGATTCCCCTACCGGCGCGCCATTTTTTTCTGAGTGCATGTTCCATCAAGTAGTCTCTTCTATCAAGTTTTCTGCTGCACCATTGTGGCATCTGGATTAGTTTACCCCCCCCCCCCTATCCCTAAAGATCCTTGTTTGGGGGGTATGCCTACCATGGACAGCAAGGCTAGGGTGGAGTTATTCCCATGTTGGTCCAGTCTTCGGATTTTTTGGTTTGAGTAAAGGATGGAAACCCCTTTAAACATTCGTACCAAGAGTGAAAAATGTGGTCTCCTAATCCCCTTGGGAAGTGTGGTGGACGCTAACCACCCCTCTGGGGGTCACGACTAAGAGCCAGGAGTGCTGAGATTTGGTTAAACTTGGTACCACTTTTATGTGTAATGGCGGCGCGCGCCTCTGCCAGGGTTACTATACCTGCGCGCTTCCCCCTTGAGGCTCTTTGTGCTCCCCCAGCTTGAGAACCTATTGCAACTCGGCTACCCAACGGTTACTGTGGCTGCATTCCCTACCTCTTCTTTCTGGTATAGCTCTGAGGAACATGATCAGGATGACATGCCTGTAGTGGAGCTTAAAGGGGTTGTAAAGGTGTTTTTTTTCTTTCTAAATAGGTTCCTTTTAAGCTAGTGCATTGTTGCTTCACTTACCTTTTCCTTCCATTTCCCTTCTAAATGTTTTTTTTCTTTGTCTGAATTTCTCACTTCCTGTTCCTCCTCAGTAAGCTTGCCCCCATCATCGAAGCCATTCTGGCATGGGGTTAGTCAGCGTGCTCGCTCCCTTCCTTGGGACTACATCCCTGCGGGGTACCATTGCTACTCCTATTGACACTGTTCACTCCTGCTTGGCATTGAAGCATCCTGAGTCTGCTCACCCAAAGATATCCAGCATGGAAGTGCCTTAAATTTCCTAAACCAGCTAAGACTTTCCCAGCCCACTCACTGGTGTAGAGCCTGTTTTCCAAAACGATTCACTCAACTGTATAATCTTTTCCCCGGTAGATCGTGCCATTCCTTGTATTGACAAGACCCTCATGGCTCCCATGGAGGATAGTTCGATATTCAAGGACTTGGTTGACAACATTTTAGAGACCCTTTTTTAAAGTTCTCTCTTTTCCTTGGTGGGCCCTATCTTGCAATTTTGCCATTGCTTCTGAGTGAGTGAGTGAGAAACTTATATAGCGCAACACATGCGAACTGAATCGCCTCTGGGCGCTTGGTATTCATTCCCTGAGTAAAATTTTTTGCCCTCAGAAGAGATGGGTTTTGATTTTTCTTCTAAAGGCCAAGTAGTTCACCTCCAGTCGAATGCTGGTTGGTAGAGCGTTCCATAGTCTAGGTCCTTGGACTGCAAATCTTCGTTCTCCTTTGGACTTGTATCTGGCTTTGGGTATCTGGAGTAGATTTTGGTTGGTGGATCGCAGAACGCGATTGGAGTTGTGAGCTTTTAGCTTCTCGCATAGATATTGGGGGGCATTTCCTTGAACACACTTATGCGTCAGACAGAGTGCCTTGAAGGTGATTCTGTCTTTTACTGGCAACCAATGAAGGGATCTCAGTGAAGGTGAGATTGATTCCCATGTTTTTTTCCCAGTCTTAAGTCGAGCGGCCGTATTTTGAACGACTTGCAGACGAGTGATTTGGTATTTAGGGAGTCCGAGATAGAGGGCATTCGCATAGTCAAGTCTGGAGTTGATAATTGTTCCCACCACCACTGCTATGTATTCTTTTGGAATAAAGGGAGTGAGTCTACGTAGTAGGCGCAGCAGATGGTGCGATCCGCTGACTACTGACCCTATTTGTGCCTCTATTGTCATGTAGGTGTCGAAAATGACTCGGAGACTTTTGACTTTGGTGCTAGGGGTGATGGGTTTTACCCAAAATGGGTGGGGGTGTCCAAGTTGTTGCGGGATGATTCTTTCGATTTGGCGTGAAACAGGAGAAGTTCTGTTTTCGAACCGTTGAGTTTAAGATAACTCTTCGTCATCCAATTTTCTATCAAAGTAAGGCATTTCTCTAGTCCGAGATAATGATCCTTTTTGTTGCAGATGCGAAAATACAGTTGTGTGTACGAGGCTTCTATAGCCTCGTACACATGATCGGTCTTCCAACCAGCTTTTCGGTGGATTTTGGTCCAAAGGGCGTTGGCCGTGAACTTGTTCTGCATACACACGGCAGAACACTTTCAGCCAACATTCACCAAACCGCATGGTTTTTCAGCTCTTTACCACCACCCTTTGGGCAACTTCTGCTATTGTTGGCTGATGTTTAACATTAGTTCTGAGCATGCGTGTTTGTACATTGGATTTTAGTTGGACCAACTTGCGTACACACGATCGGATAAACCGAAGTAACGTATTTATTGCCCAACAATTGGTGAGCATGAACAGCCAACTTTTGTTTGTTTCGTTAATTCAGCCAATAATTGTCTGATGGAGCACGGTCGATTATCCGACACAACACATCCGTCAGACAATTATGACCATAAAGTTGGAACCTGTGTACGAGCCTTAAGTCAGACCATTGCTGTCTGGATTAAACATTTGGCCCGGAATCCTAGTTTCATCCTAGCGGATGCCGCTGTCAAGTCAAACTTTTTGCCTATGGCTTTGTGCTTCCTTGGGGATGGCTTGGCGAACATACTTTGTCAAATCTCCAGGATGAGTCTTCCATCAATATGGATCATTTGAAGGTGAATGCCTATTTTGGTCCCTCCTTAGATCTGTACATCAAGGGGGTGAGAGTTTTCCCCCCCCCCCCCCCCAAAAAAAAAAAAAAAAAGGGAAGACCTGCCTCTCTACAATTAGGACTTCTACTCCTGGGGTTAGGAAAGGCTCCTTTCATCCCTCTGACTTCCATTGCCAGATTTAAGATGGGCAAGTACTTTCGAAAGAAGACTTGGCCCCACCAAACCAGCCAAGACTGATTCAAAGCCTTCTTCCAAGTAATGAATCGCCCCCTACTTCTAAGAGGGAGGAGGACGTCTGTAGGTCTTCTGGTCTGAGAGACTCTCAGAAGCTTGGGTACGGTGTCACTTCTTGGGGCTGAAAACTAGAGCTTCGCACTCCTCCCTGCTTCATACTTTTAAACTTTGTCTCCTTTCCTGACATGGTGGGTGGATTTGTTTGGTGTTGTCCGGCAGTCCTTATATCAAGGGGTTATTGCCCCTCTACCAACAAGAACTCTTTCAAGGTTTCTACACAAACCTTTTTAGGATTCACAAACCAAATGGAGAAGTCCCACAAATGGTGGGTTTGAAGACTCCCAACTTGTCCCTACGGGTTTGAAAGTTCTGTGTGGAAACTGCCAGGTCAGTCATTGCCTCCCTCCACTTAGGGGTGTTCTGGCTTCAATAGACATTTGTAATGCTTTTCTGCACATTCTCCAACATTTTGCCACATCAACGCTACCTGTATTTTGTAGCAGACCATTACCAATTTGTAGTTCTTCCCTTTTAGCCTGTCTGCAGATCCCAAAGGTTTTCACCAAGTTTTGTCCCTTGGATCATACCTTTAAATACCAGCATATTGGGATGGGGAGTAGTCCTGGATGTCCTCTCTGTGCAGGGTACTTGCTGGATGAAGCCCTCTTTCCATTCCTGTGTCACTTTGGGACCTAATCTGGTTCTCTCGACTCTTCAAAAACCACCTTTTTAGGAAAATTCCCTTGTCTGATCTAAAGGTGACCTTTCTTGTTACCCTCACCTGTGTGAAGGGTCTTTGAGTTATCCTTCGGATACCCTTTGAGTTGTCTTATCCAGCCAAAAGTCTCTGGAAAGCCGCCTTATCTTTTCACTTTAACCAGGACATTGTCCTTCCTTATTTCCATCTCCAAAACATCCAAAGGAAATCTTTCCATTGTCTTGAAATGGTACTTGCTATGGAAGGAAGTTAACTATCTACTAATGCTATTGAATTCCCTGTTTGTGCTCCCTGAGGGCTCCTGTTGAGGTCTCTTTGCTTCACCATAAATAGGTGGATCAGGCAAAGTATCACCACAGCCTAAGGTTTGAAGATTGGGTTCCTCCCTTGCTTGTTAAGGCACCCTTTTCCAGATCTGTTAGTGCTTTTTTTTTTTTTTTTTTTTTTTTTTAGCATCAGGTATCGTTTTCTCAGATTTTCAAAGCTGCCAGCTGGGCTTCTTTTCACACGTAAGAGGAGCCCCAGTCTGTATAAAATTAAGTTACTAGGCCAGTTACAAATACTGTATCTGCTGACTTTTAATTTTAAGAATACTTGCCTGCCCAGAGATCCCGCGATGTCGGTTCCCTGAGCCGTTTCGTCAATCTGCTTTGGGTGCAGGCGCCGGCATTGTAAGTAAAAGAAGACTTCACTGCCGTTTTTCCTACTGAGCCTTCGTGAGTCGCGCTACGCTTTCTAAATGGTCCCGCCGTTTTATAGGACCTGTGTGTGTCCCAGAAGGCAGTGGTGGAAAGGAGCCAGAAATTTTGTAGATTGTCTGTCGATCTTACCTGGAGGTAGGAGCGGGTACCTGTCAAAACCAGGGACCGCCCCCCTTTTCCTCCTCGCCAAAATTTGTGCACAAGCGAAGCTTCCCCTTTTGGGTGGAGCGCCGCTTTAAGCTTTACCAGGTGGATCTTGAGGTCTTCTCTGCCTCTTTTTGGCCATCAACCTTCCCTCTGAGTTTGTTGAGCCTTTCTTGGACCTGTTTGCTGTTGACACCCCGCCCCCCCCCCCCCGAAGCTGCTTCGAACGTCCCAGTTGTAATGAATAAAGAGCCTGTATCTCCTATTGTACAATTTAAGAAATTTTGAATTTTTGACTTTCCAGTAAAATGCATTGCAGGCACAGGTCCCTCTCCTCTATTAAAGAGTAGAGTTGGGCTCAGGCGTGTTCGAAATCCCACGAGACTGATCCGCCGGGAAGCCGACACTTCACAGCGCTAGTCACAGGCAGTGAAACATTTCGAGGGTTCGCAGCTGCACAGATCGAGAACATTACTCACTGCATGTGACTAGCGCTGTGAAGTGACAGCTTCCTGGCGGGAATCGGGGCACGTCGGATGTCGAACACGCCCGAGCACCATCTATTAAAGAGGCGCTCCAGTCATATTTCTGGAAATTAAGTCAGCAGCTACAAAAACTGTAGCTGTAATAAACCGAATACGATACCTGTCCCAGGATCCACCTCTCTCCTCACCCAAGCCATTTTTTATCCACCTGTCTTTGGTCCCCGGTGCCAGCGTCTTAAAGGGGTTGTAAAGGTGAAAAAAAAAATTTCCTTAAATATCTTCCTTTACCTTAGTGCAGTCCTCCTTCACTTACCTCATCCTTCCATTTTGCTTTTAAATGTCCTTATTTCTTCTGAGAAATCCTCACTTCCTGTTCTTCTGTCTGTAACTCCACACAGTAATGCAAGGCTTTCTCCCTGGTGGGCGAGCAGGAGGGTCAGGACACTCTCTACGTTGCAGATAGAGAAAGGAGCTGTGTGTTAGTGGGCCTCCTGACCTTCCTGCTCGCCCCCTCCCCCCTCAAGAGGCTTTCTCCACACCTGGGAGAAAGCCTCACATTACTGTGTGGAGTTACAGACAGAAGAACAGGAAGTGAGGATTTCTCAGAAGAAATAAGGACATTTAAAAGCAAAATGGAAGGATGAGGTAAGTGAAGGAGGACTGCACTAAGGTAAAGGAAGCTATTTAGGGATTTTTTTTTTTTTTTTTTTTACCTTTACAACCCCTTTAACTGTGGGCACTGAGCTGTGACAGCGGCTCCTCCTGTGTCACACCCTCTGCGTCCATAGCCGCAGAGTGTATGACTCGGCCCCAAATGAAGAGCCAAGAAGCCATGGAGAGAGCGATGAGTGATCGCGGTCATGGAAATTTGGGTCTCGGGTATGTAAAACGGGGGCTCAGGGGGGGCCGGACACTGCAAGGAGTTTACAACCCCTTTAAAACGGAACATATACCCCTTTTGAGTGAAGTTCTGCTTTTACTGTGATCTCCCTATTACTTGCTACAAAACTGAGGCTAGCTGGGAGTGGGAAGGGTTATAGCAGGATGTCACAGCGGGTTTCTTTTTTGTTAGTGTCCAATCATATGCAGCTATCTGCATATAACCCAATCCTAGCTATTAAAGAGCAAGTGTCCATCTCTGTGTTCCAAGAAACAGGTTTTGCTGAGAAGTCAAAAATCCTTTTTTTTTTTTTTTTTTTTTTTTTTTTTTTTTTCTTTCTTTCTCTCTTTTTTCTCTTTTCTCTTTCTCTTTTTTTCTTTTTCTCTTCTTTTTTTTTTTTTTTTTTTCTCTTCTCTTTTTTTTTCTCTTCTCTTCTTTCTCTTCTTTTCTCTCCTTTTTTCTCCTTTTTTCTCTTCTCTTTCTTTCTCACATGCACACACCATGTAATTTACAGAAGCTTATCACATTCATGTATTTTTGTCAGGGGGGGGGGGGGGTAGTAACCGTAACTTCCCTTTTTAAAATTTCACCTTTGCAGAGTAAAGTAACAGATTCACTTTAATGCTGGGCACTGCAGTGGCTCATTCATGGCAAAATGACCATGTCCCCTTGTAACCAACCTCCACCCCCTTGTCCAGGTGTATGTGCCAGTTTATGCCTCCTTGCTTACCTCCCTGTTGCAGGAGTTCACCATTGGCAAGTTCAATGCTGGATGCCCTCAATGCCTGCATATATTACAGTATTTCACTTTGTCTTCTTAGGCCAAGCACTATCACATGGGGGTCACTTGCTTTGCCATCTAAGAGCTACAGAGCAAGGGATTTGATGGGCTTTTAGGCATGAGGGATGTGAAGATGGGGTGTATTCACTAGGGTCGAAACAACTATTCGATTTATGAAAATAGTAATCGATTAATTTTCATAATCGATTAATCGGCCAGTAACATAATGGGGTTAAAAAGCTAAAATTAGCCCTTTATAGTACAAAAAGAGCAAATCCGATACTGTAAATATAAATTTTTACTGTCCCACAGCAAAAAATGAACCCCTTACAATAACGATGATTTTCTTATTTCTGTACTAATTGTATTTTTTTTTTTTCAACCTCATTATGTTACTAAACATCTCAGGCCTGGGTCACACCTCTGTGTGTTTTGGTGCTTTTTGCAGAAACGCACTACAGTTCATTTACATGGTTTCCTATGGAACACGTTCACATCCATCATTTGTTTAGCTGCTGCGTATTTGGAAGCATATGATGCGTTTTTGCAGCAATTTGTGTTTTTTTTTTTTTAATCTGCCCAACAACAAATTGGCCAAAAAAAAAATGTAAAAATGCAAATTGCAGTAAAGTTACCTTTTTGGTTATTAATCAAAACCATAATCTGCCAACTAATCGATTATGAAAACAATCGTTAGTCCACCCTCAAGGTTAATGCTAGGGCTGCAACTATCGGGAGGCCCATTTACTGTGCTCTGAATTTGCAAGGTGACCGTCCCTCTTTGAAACCCTTTATTATTTTGTATGTATTTGGTGCAGAAAAAAAACCTAATGTCTGACATCTGTCTTTCTTCTTTTCCCTCAGTTGTCTTCAGGAGAGGATATGGAAATTTCGGATGAAGAAATGGCCATGGAGATGCCAGGAGCTGCTGTTCCACCTTACCAGCTTCTGCCCCACCTAGCGGGACCTGCAGGAGGTTACCCATCGCAACATCTTCCTTCCCCTCTTTTACAGTTACCCCCCCACCCGCACCACCAAGTCCCCAATTCCTATCCGCTCCTGCCCAACGCTGCTGCCAGAGGAAGGCTGGGGGATCTTGGAGGCCATCCGCCCACCCCTCCACCCCTCGACCCTTCATCCTCTTCAGCCACGGCGGCTCCCCATATATATGATTTTGTGAACTCCTTGGAGCTGGTGAGCAGACTGGGTAACCAGTGGGGCGGAACTTCCATGTCCTTCCAAATGCAGACTCAGATGCTGAGCCGCCTACAGCAGAGCAGGCAAGGAAAAGGACAGCCGTACGAGGAACCCTATATTCCGCCATTAATACCCCACCCACTGCCACACAGACATAGACAGCAACACCTTCCACCTCTCATGGCTGAGCAGGTCTTTGGAGGGGTTTACCCCCTTTTCCCTGCTCAGCAACCCCAACATTTGTTACCACTACAGGACCTATCTACCAGAAACAACCAAACACTGGGACAGGAACCCCAGCCTCCGAGCTGGGATATGGAGATTGGAGTGGACCCGCACGCTACTACTATCGCAAGTGTGTTGTCTGCCCTTATCCAGGAGATGAAGAGCACTATGCAGAGAGACTTAAACAGAAAGATGGTGGAAAATGTTGCCTTCCAAACCTTCGATGAGTGGTGGGAGCGCAAGGAGGAGAAGGCAAAAGTAAGTGAAGTGTTTAATTGCATAGCTATGACATATTTCTTGGCATGCTTCCATAGACTTAAAAGAGAGTACACATCGTATTTAAAGCAAACACCCTTCCATGCAGGCTTTAAGTTGGTCATACGCCTAGAATTTTCTTTAGTTCAGTCTGTGAAATGATCAGAAGTCTAACGGATTCCCCCATCCATGCTGACAGCTAGGCTGCTGAGCTATTGTATTCTGTCAGTTCACATGAACCGTGCTTTCATACATTTCCAACAGGCTTCCTTGACAAATGTCTGTTGAAGAGGTGAACTGGCAGGGCCATACACTGCTCAATTTCAGTCTAAACTGTAGCAGTGTATGGACTAGCTTTGCTGTTTACTACGAACTTCGCAATTATTTTGTCTGTTATGGATTGTGGGGAATATCCCAGATTGTTTCACCATCAGTTAGCTTTGCTAGGGATGCACCGATACCAAGCATTTGTGTCGGTAAATGCTCCTAATACCAAAACCGCTACTTTGCGGTGCGGTTTATGTAAATACAAAGACATAGAAACTGTGTTTGCCATAACTAACCCTGTCTGTAATGTACAGGCAGATTTTAACCCCCACCCTGGGGTCTCTTTAAAAGGGGTTCTGAACCCTGGGGGAGGGAGAAAGGAACAGCAATCATGTGACCACATGATTGGAAGCCGTTCCTGCTAGCTACCAATCATTAGTGTAGCAAAGTGTAATTCCTTCAGTGTTGTCACATGAAAAGATATATACATAAATGTGAGGGGTGTACTCACGTGTGTGTGATAGTTTCAGAACCTTTTCCACCTTTTAATGTGACCTATAAACTGTACAACTCAATTGAACAACAAAATGAAATCTTTTAGGTGGAGGGAAGTAAAAAAATAAATATGGTTGTGCACACCCTTACACTGAAGCATCTTTTGCTTTTATTAGAGCACTCTTTTTGGGTAGGAGTCTGTCAGCATGGCACATCTTGACCTGGCAAGATCTGTCACTCTTCTTTTCAAAAACACTCCAAATCTGTCGGACATCTCCTGTGCACAGCCCTCTTCAGATCACCCCACAGATTTTTAATGGGATTCAGGTCTGAGTTCTGGCTGGGCCATTCCAAAACTTTAATCTTTTTCTGGTGAAGTCATTCCTTTGTTGATTTGGATGTATGATTTGGGTCGTTGTAATGCTGAAAGATGAAGTTCCTCTTCATGTTCAGCTTTCTAGAAGAAGCCTGAAGGTGTGCCAATATCGACTGGTATTTGGAACGGTTGATAATTAATTCTCTCTACCTTGACTAAGGCCCCTGTTTTAGCTGAAGGGAAACAGCCCCAAAGCAACACGCTGCCACCACACAGCTGCCCTGCCCCCTCATAAACAAAGAACTGTTAGAATTTTTAAGGACGTCCTTTTTTTTTTTTTTTTTTTCCTGAGAACTTGTGACAAATTTATAAAGTAAATTTTGGCTGCAAAAGTGGAAATGCTATTTAAGATCAACACTCTTAAAACTCGGTTTAACACTTCTATTTTCTATACCTCATAAGTTAAATATTTCAAACAAAGAAACAAGACGTGGAGTTAATCAGACTGGGGAGTCCGGATGTTCCGAGTAGAATTTTCATTGATTAAACTAGTTGCTGAATGTGTGTCTGTCTCTCTCCAGCCGTTCCAGAGTGTTCCCAAACCTGCCCCTCGGGAAGAAGACAAGGAAAAGACCCGTCCAAAAGAGCCTGGCCTGCTCTCATTGGTGGATTGGGCCAAGAGCGGAGGCGCTGAAGGTTTCGGGTTTGGCACTGGATTGCGGGAGGCTCTGAGACTTCCGTCATTCAAGGTGAGTTGACAGATGTTTCTAATTGGATAATCATACTGTGAAAAATGTATAAAGGCTCTTTGGAGGGATCTGGTAATTATGCATATAGGAGCCAGTCAAATTTTTGATGCATTATGGGAGAATCTGGTTCCTGAAGTCATCAAGAACATTGCAGACAGTTTTCATCCTCATGTTATGTTTGGGCTCACGTTATGTGATTCTCCTTGCTGCACACAGGTCAAGAGGAAGCAGCACTCGGAGGATGAAGACGGCGATATGAAGAGGCCACGGCCATCTACCCCAGCAGAAGAGGAAGAGGACGGTGAGTAGAAGTAGAGGCATCCCAAGGGTTCTCCTCTCCTCTCCCATTTCCCCCTCCTCCTCCTCTCTTCTAATTTCTTCTCCTCCCCTCGCTTGTCGTTTCCTCTCCTCGCTTGTCGTTTCCTCTCCTCGCTTGTCGTTTTCCTCCCCTCGCTTGTCGTTTTCCCTCCCCTCGCTTGTCGTTTTCCTCCCCTCGCTTGTCGTTTTCCTCCCCTCGCTTGTCGTTTTCCTCCCCTCGCTTGTCGTTTTCCTCCCCTCGCTTGTCGTTTTCCTCCCCTCGCTTGTCGTTTTCCTCTCCTCGCTTGTAGTTTTCCTCTCCTCGCTTGTAGTTTTCCTCTCCTCGCTTGTAGTTTTCCTCTCCTCGCTTGTCGTTTCCTCCCCTCGCCTTGTCGTTTTCCTCTCCTCGCTTGTCGTTTTCCTCTCCTCGCTTGTCGTTTTCCCCTCCTCGCTTGTCGTTTTCCTCTCCTCGCTTGTCGTTTTCCTCCCCTCGCTTGTCGTTTTCCTCTCCTCGCTTGTAGTTTTCCTCTCCTCGCTTGTCGTTTTCCTCTCCTCGCTTGTAGTTTTCCTCTCCTCGCTTGTAGTTTTCCTCTCCTCGCTTGTCGTTTTCCTCTCCTCGCTTGTCGTTTTCCTCTCCTCGCTTGTCGTTTTCCTCTCCTCGCTTGTCGTTTTCCTCTCCTCGCTTGTCGTTTTTCCTCTCCTCGCTTGTCGTTTTTCCTCTCCTCGCTTGTCGTTTTTCCTCTCCTCGCTTGCTCCCCTCTGCCCTCTTTTCTCTTTTGCTTCCTCTTTGACTGACACATTTTTCATCCAGTAGAGCGACAGAAGCAGACTCCATCTGAAGCACGGCCAGGAGTAAAACCTCCACAGAGGGATGGCGCACGAACAAAAAACAAACGCAGGAGCCCGTTCCATTTAGACAGCGAGGGTGAAGAAGCCTCTGAGGATTCTGCATCTGATAAGGTGAGAGAAATCGACATGGCCACCAGGAAAATATGACAATACTAGTCTGTACAGTCAGTTGTATTATTTAGGGATTCATACTTTCTACTGTAAGAGCGATTTTAAATGTGCACCAAGCCGAAAACATTCTAGATTTTTATAGTGTAGAAGACTTCAAACCCCTGTCTGGTTTTACTGCTATCAGGTGCTGTGTAGAGATTTACCCTTCTGACCCGGTGACATTTTTATCAGACAGAAAGTGAGGGAAAACCTCAGAATTATTCTCAGCTGGGCATATACACCTTAAACCCCCCATACACACCATTAGATTTATTTTCTGCAGATTTTCGTCTTCAGATTTACCAAAACCATGTAGTGCAAGGGCCTGCAAATTGAAACTCTTAAGGTCTGACCTCATATTATATGGTTTTGGTAAATCTGAAGACAAAAATCTGCAGAAAATCTAATAGTTTGTATGGGGCCTAAGGCTGGATCTGTGTTGGCAACCCCTAACCATCCTTCAATCTAACATGGACTCTATATTACGAGATGATCAGCTGGACAAGCCCCAATCCAATATCTCTATAAGGCACTTCTTCCGTCAGTCCCTTTTGGTCTGGAGGGTTTATACTCTGCATGGCAGGAAGATTATCCAAAACTGGTCATGGAGGACGTCTGTGAGAGCGCCCCTTTTTACAATTTAATTACAGTTTGAGACCGTCTTAGTCAGTATAAGTTGCTCCATCGCATTTATTTAACTTCCCTGAAATTGAATAAAATCTATCCCGGGGCTTCTGGCCAATGTTGGAAGTGTGGCAGCAATGAAGCAGACTTCAGTCATATGCTATGGTCCTGCCCCAATTTGCAATCTTTCTGCGGTACAGTTATTGAGTTCATAACTTCTCTAATAACAATCCCCCAAACCGTCTCGGTCTGTTTACTGGGCTTGGTGGTTCCCTTGGCACACCGCAGGGCAGCCAGAACCCTACTAGTGGTGGTGGTGGTCTATGCTCGAAAAGCAATTTTACAATTGAAACAACCAGTGGAACCCTCCCTTTTTAAAATTTTTGGAAGTCCTTAATGCAGCTGTATGTCCTATACAAAGCAACTTACTATTCCTGTGGAGGCCCGAGTACATTTTTGACATTTCATTCATGAAACTACGCTCGCTGCTATCGATCTCCAATCACGAGCCGCCTCAAACTGGGGGAGCCCATGGAGTTTTGTAGCTTAGGTAAGTAAAACGGGGGGGATGCACTTACACATGATGCCAGAAATATGTGGCACATTCTAGATGGCTACCATTCCCCTTTTGACTGAGGATTCTGGGGCTTTTTTATTTCGATGAGTTTAAAATGTCCTCCTTTTTAGTTTCAAAGGATGGTCTTGTATTTTTAGCCACTGAGTATTTATTTTTTTACTATCCTCCCAGGATGATGATGATGATGATAGCGATAGCAGCAGCAGCAGCAGCAGCAGCAGCAAGGATGAAGATTCTGAAGGTGAGGTGATGTGGAGGACACATTTCAGTGGTATAATATAAAAAAAATTGCAGTATATTGTATTTTTTTAAAGCTGAACGAAGATTATATATATATATATATATATATATATATATATATATATATATATATATATATATATATATATATATATATATATATATATATATATATATATATATATATATATATAATCTATCTGCGTAAATTGATCGTAATTATCGGCGAATAACACGCATCCTAACACTTTTAGAGGGAAGTTTCAAGGAAAAAAAAAAAAAACATTCCACAGCCCCCTGCGTATATATATTTTGTACATCCACATCATAGGTCTTTGTTTTGTCTGTAGCATTGTCCTTTTTTGTGATTTATGTATTAACTTATTTCTTCCTGTACTCTTTCTGGTCTTTGCTCAGAAGAGACCCCTCTGGCCAAGCTCTCCAACAAGATCGTCTCGGACGACAGCGACAGCTCCAGCGATGAGGACAGCAGCTCGTCATCCTCCTCTTCCTCTTCATCCTCTTCTTCATCGTCCTCTTCATCCCCAGCCTCCTCTGATGATGAGGAAGATCAGGAGGATGAGACCTTAGAAGCTCGCCCAATTCCTGAACCTTTCAGACCTCCCAGCCCACCAGAACCTCCTCCAGAACCTGAACCCATCTCGGAGAAAGAGGAGAGCCTGGGTAAGTGTTCAGATCATTTTACACCCTGTTCCTTGAACTTCACAGCTCATCAAGCATCCTGCAAAACATCATATAGACTGTTCTAAACCAAACTGCACGAGCGCTTCCAAGGCATTCGCTTTGTCAGCTTTGCTGCTTCTTCTGGGGGGGCTGATGCATTAAGGTGAAAACTTCTCACACCCCAGAAGTCGAGGATCGGGGCCACTCTGTGCAAAACAAACTGCATGGTGGAGGCAAGTATGACATGTTTGTTTAAAAAACAAACAAAAAAATACAACAAAGCCTTACAGTCGCTTTAACTCCGACTAAAGTTCCACTTTGAAGAGGAGCTAAGCTTCTCTCCAACGGGCCCTGCCCCTCGCCAGTGCTGGCTTCCTCTTCTGGTCTTCATTGGGCAGTGTGGGATGACGACACTCGTGCACATACACATGAATCCGTCATGCCGGGACACGGAGCCCGTGCTGGCAATGTAAACCGCTATGCGCATTAGTCGCTAGAGCCAGAAAGCACTGTGAGCAGGCAGGTCGGTGTTTTTTTATTGCAGAAAATGTCTCTTCTGCAATAAAGAGTCTGCCTGCTCGCAGTTCAATTTTAGTTCCAGTTTAAAGCTGAGTTTTAAGCTACTTATTGTGTTTGTTTGTTTTTTTTCTCCCCCTCTTCTCATCAATATACTAATGAAATGTTAAAATCAATTCATTTCAAAGGTCTATCTGAGCTAGGTCAAGACACTGGCTTTTGGAACACGGTTATCAAAAGAATGAACTCATACTAAAAGTAATAATCTTATAATGTAGCAGTCTCTATTTGACCCGCTCTTCTTGCCTCTTCATTGGCTAGATTGATAGCCGTGTAGCCATTGGCTCCCGCTGCTGTCAATCAAATCCAATGACGCCGCGGCGGGGCCGAGTCGTACAATTGGCAGCTATGGACACCGATTGTATTGCACGGGAGCGTTCCCGCAAGCTAACCCCCTCTGGAGAGAGATTCCCAGAAACGATTGGCTCTTGCGGGGAGGAGCCGCTGCGGGGACCCCAAAAGAGGACAATTGGGGCCATTTGGTGCAAACCGGACTGCACAGTGGAGGTAAGTATGACATGTTTGATTTTTGTTTTTTAAATTCGAACCTTTACAACCCCTTTAATGAATCCTGTTTCTCTGTAATTTTCTGTTTTCTTTATTTGATGCTGACTACTTCGATTTTTAATTTCAGATGAGTCTCCATCAGTCAAACAGGAAACCCATCTAGAAGCTCTACCCCAAGAGCCTCTACCCCAGCCTCTTCCAGTCTCTCCCCCCAAACCATCTGCCCCTCCATCTCCACCACTACCACTTCTTCCTCCACCCAAAAAGAGGCGAAAAACCGTCACCTTCCTCCTTTCTCCGGAAGAGGAGCCTGAACCCGCTGAGAGCAAACCTCCAAATCACATGGTTACAGAGAAACCGCCCCCTGAGATTCTACAAAAAGCACAGGAAGAGCCAGCGTTGGAACCTTTGCCACCACCAGCAGAGGAACCACCACTGCCTTCACCGAAGGCTCCTTCTCCGGTACATTCACCAGAGAAGCTTTTGAGCCCCAAAGCAGAGCCTGTACTGGTCCCACAGCCTGCCAAAGAGCCTTCTCCTCAGAGGATACCTCCAGAACAGCTAACAGTATTAAACCTCCCTTGGGACCATGCCTGTCTGGTCAAGTCCAACCCGCCACGTGTCGGACTAGAAATCATGCCACCGGATGGAGAGGATATGTTAGATGATTACGATCAAGAGGAGGAGGTAAAACCAACTCTTCTTCCAGAACTTCCACAGAAATCGCAACCAACGCCTGCCTCTGTACAAGTGCCGCTAGAGCCAGAAAGAACTGAAAATCTAGAGGAACAACTTCTTATCCCAGTGCGGCAGATCTTACTGGAGCATAGTTACGCACAGATACCTGCCTCATTAAAACAGCCTCCCAAGAGGCATCGCGGAGTGTCTTTAGACTTGGAAAAGCCAAGCGACTTCCTCCATGTCGACTTGGGTCAGCCTGTGCTGGAGGCCCCAGAGGAGGTCATTTGCGTTGGAGGTGGCTTAGTACCAGGACTGGAGGCCAGGACAGGTTTGTTGGATGTTGGCGACCTTCATTTGTCATCCTCCAGGAAACTGGAGGAGATTATGGCCAAAGCAACTCGCGAGGACTCTAAGAGTAAAAACCGAAAGCAGCAACATGCCAAGGAAGTGATAGAGCCTGGGGAGGTAACATCAGACGAAGAAGACGAAGAGGAAGATGAGGAGGAATTCTGGATAACGACGCGAGAGTTGAGGTCTCACAAGAACCGTCGTCCTTTAATACCTGCTTCCCCGCCAAAATACGAGGTGCGCAGCGAGTTTGAACAGATGACCATTCTCTATGACATTTGGAACCAAGGGCTGGATACAGAAGACCTGTATTTCTTGCGGGAAACCTATGAGAGACTGCTACAGGAGGACCACAGTACAGACTGGCTGAATGACACCCACTGGGTACCCCATACAAATATCCTTTTAAACAGCTTTTAAATGCGGCCTGAAAAGTTATTTTGATATAGTAGGCCATTCCAGAGTGGGCAAGCTCTGGCCCTCTTGCTGTTGATGGGCTTCTAGACCTAGCATGTTCAGAAGCCGCAGGACAGAGGTTTGAGCAGCACTTTTTTAATTACGAAGGTCAGACTCCGACAAATAAAATCCAGACTGCTGGATCCCTAGAGACCCCAGCACCAGTCTTTCCCTCTAAAGGTTTGGGCCCAGTATACTGGGTAAAAAAAAAAAAAAAGGCTGCTGGGTAAGGTTGCACTATAGCAAGTCAAGAGTGGAAATTCAGGATATTACTAATGTCTAGCAGTAACTGGTTCTCTTTAGAGCGGAGGTCTCTTATTGGTGGCCTTTCAGCTGTTGGGAAACTACAAGTCCCATGAGGCATTGCAAGGCTGACAGTTACAAGCATGACTGCCACAGGCAGAGGCATGATGGGACTTGTAGTTTCACAACAGCTGGGGGGCCACCAGTTTGAGACCCCTGCTTTAGAGCTATTAGGAGTTACTTTAGAGTCCTGCACTTTGACCAGCATTCTGACTTTTTGGTGGTCTTGAAAATTGCAACCCTTTCGCTGCCTGGTCCGTACGCCGTACCGAGAGAGAATCGCACACAGGAATGAGTGTAAAACTGACAGGCAGACTCCTGCCTGTCCAGGTGGAAGTATTCGGACGGCTGCGCTGCCACCCAATTGCTACCACACATGCCCGGTACTGAAGCCCCCCACACGCCATGTATTCCAGGCTCTGATTGCCCATCTGCGCGTCAGGGACTGACATGGCAGGTGGAGGAAAGCTCTCCTCCCCTTCTTGCTCTGACCCGGAAATCAACATGTACGTTGTCCCTTCCGGATCACCTGTCACTTTCCTGACTAGCATAGCCAGGAAGGAGTGTATTTGTATTGCAATACACATCGCATTCCTTCAGTGGTGTCCAGAGGAGACATGGAGATTAGAGTCTGCAGGTCTCAAAGAGAACCTGACACCTAAAAATCACATAGGGGACTATTTTGAGAGCAATAATTCTAGCACAAGACCTCCTCCATAACACTAAACTGATGGCCTGTAGGGGGCTTTTGAAGTGTCGCCTATCGAAAATATGGCGGCGGGTGCAGCCGAGGGATGAGCGATTGCGTGGCTTTGGCTGCCGACATTGCGGGCGCGCTGAACAGGTAAGTGTCCATGTTTTTAAAATTCAGCAGCTGCAGTATTTGAAAAAATGTATCTCGGTACAGAAATAGAAAGTGATAAACGGCCTCATGGTGTGGTAATATGGGACCCAGATTTAATAAAACTAGGGATCGTCCGTTTATCGGCGCCCAATATTCACTTTTTTTAGAAGCATCGGTGAAAAAAATGATTACCGATATTGCTTCAAGGAGTTTTACCGGGGTGATGCATTCAGCTGCAAGCATCACCCCGGTACCGTTCTTTAGAGCTGACTGTTTATTGTAATAACAACTGATGCGGCTCAGCAGCTGTTTGGCTGTTATTGCAAGCACTGGGAGGGGACGTTGTTCCCACCCCTTCCACAGCCTTCTGCCGCTCACCCGGGCTCTTCTGTCCCACCGGAAGGCCCGAGCAACCAGCCGGTACGTCTGCTGGCTGGTCGAAATATCGGCAGGAGAGGCGGCTGAAATATCGGCACAGAAAAAAACCATATCGGCCGATTCCTAATTAAAACTATAAATATACACTCGCATAGCATATCGGTAAAAACAGAGAAAACTCCTCCAGTAAGTCTGCCGCAGCTGTTTGTATTATGACCTCACACAGGCTCCGCCCTATGCGTTTCTTCATAAAAAAAAATGTCAGTGGCTGGAGTTCTTTAAATTGCATTTTAGAATGTATGTATTGGTACATCTTCTGCACACTGTTGTCTTCCTTAACACCACCTCACTCACCAACATTGCTGACCCCAAGAAAAAACGTAACAAGCAAGATGGCCTCCGGGAGCACCCGACGGGATGTGCGCGCAGTGAAGGTTATTATTCCATCAGCAGGAAGGACAAAGACAAGTACCTGGATGTGATTCCTGTATCTGTACGGGAACTGGACAGTGACATGCAGGTCTGTATCATCTGACTGGGTGACGATTTGTACCAAAGTGAAGAAGTCTAGATGCTAAGCCGTGTGTGCGCCAATGTTTTCTTCTGTTCTGTTGTGTGTCTTTTTTTTTTTTTTTTTTGCATTTCTTTCTGTTTGTCCCTGGTCTTCTTTCAAGTTAAAGAAGTCTTACAATTTCCAAATCGTTGTAGAATTCTCCAGGGGATCAAGTGCATGGAAGATTTGTTCCTGTTCTGATCTGTGGTTGCACTATATACAGGGATATGCAATTAGCGGACCTCCAGCTGTTGCAGAACTACAATTCCCATGAGGCATAGCAAGACTCTGACAGCCACAAGCATGATACCTAGAGGCAGAGGCATGATGGGACTTGTAGTTTTGCAACATCTGGAGGTCCGCTAATTGCATATCCCTGCACTATAACAAGTCCTGAGTGGAAATTCAGGATATTGCTTATGTCTATCAGTAACTGGTTCTCTTTAGAGCAGTGGTCTCCAAACGGCGACCCTGAGGCCCTTTGCTTGCATTTATCCGGCCCGTGAGGCATTATTCCTGACACTGACACACACTATCCCTAGCTCTCCTAAGTATTTTGGGGGCTCCCGCCTGTCATTTCCTGCCCTGTCACTTTAGAAACATGTAGAGGTGTGGACACGTCACAAGATTTTAGCATAACGAAGTGATCAGACTTAATAAATCTGAGGAATCGGAGAGTCCACTGCAGAGGGAAGACGAATGTGCAGCTGCAATCGATGAGCTGTGGTGCTGACATGGCTGTCGGTGTAAGATGGATATGTTCTTTGTGTATATCCTGGGTGTGACTCATCCTGGATGGGAAGCCTTGATGTCACAACCCGGGGTAATTATCAGAATGCATCTTTTGTGTGTATTGGCACAGGTTCAATGAAGCGCTATACATGATGTCACAACCTGGGGTAATTATTAGAATGCATCTTTTGTGTGTATTGACACAGGTTTAATGAAGCGCTATACTCCCCCCATACAGCAAAACAAAAGTCATTCATATAAAGGAGAGGAATCTGGAAGTGTAGACTTAATTACATCATTCCCTAACATCCAGCAAAGAGAAATGCCACAACTGGTCACTACATTCCAAATCTGTGTTCATACTCCTACCACATAATTCACCAATCCCTTTGCAGTTTAATTGATCTCCACAATCTTTGAAAGTGGGAAAATCACGCACTGTTGATAAAAAAAAAGACAGGATCTCCTCTTACATGACCGCCTGCTGGGCGGATTAACTATTTTTATATTACTGAGTTTAGTAACACTAAACAGGGGTTGTAATGGTACTATTTTTATTTTTTATTTTTTTCCTAAGTAGCTTCCTTTTACCTTAGTGCAGTCCTCCTTCACTTACCTCATCCTTCCATTTTGCTTTTAAATGTCCTTATTTCTTCTGAGAAATCCTCACTTCCTGTTCTTCTGTCTGTAACTCCACACAGTAATGCGAGGCTTTCTCCCTGGTGTGGAGCGTCGTGCTCGCCCCCTCCGTTGGACTACAGGAGAGTTGGGACGCCCACTAACACACAGCTCCTTTCTCTATCTGCAACGTAGAGAGCGTCCTGACTTTCCTGTAGTCCAAGGGAGGGGGCGAGCACGACGCTCCACACCAGGGAGAAAGCCTTGCATTACTGTGTGGAGTTACAGACAGAAGAACAGGAAGTGAGGATTTCTCAGAAGAAATAAGGACCTTTAAAAGCAAAATGGAAGGATGAGGTAAGTGAAGGAGGACGGCACTAAGGGAAAGGAAGCTATTTAGGGAAAACAAATTGTAACTTTACAACCCCTTTTAAGGTAAGAACTGTTCCAGTGGAAGAATCGCCCTATCCCCCCTATACTTGCCTTAGTGGTATCTCAATCAAGTCGTCCGCAACGGTCTTTTTTTTGTTTTTTTTTTTGCTCTCTCTCCCTCACGCTCTCCCTCACGCTCTCCCTCACGCTCTCCCTCACTCTCTCACTCACTCACTCACTCTCTCACTCACTCCCTCACTCACTCCCTCACTCCCTCACTCACTCCCTCACTCCCTCACTCCCTCACTCCCTCACTCCCTCACTCCCTCACTCACTCCCTCACTCCCTCACTCACTCACTCCCTCACTCACTCACTCACTCACTCACTCACTCACTCACTCACTCACTCACTCCCTCACTCCCTCACTCCCTCACTCCCTCACTCCCTCACTCCCTCACTCACTCCCTCACTCCCTCACTCTCTCACTCTCTCACTCTCTCACTCTCTCACTCTCTCACTCTCTCTCACTCTCTCACTCCCTCACTCCCTCACTCCCTCACTCTCTCACTCCCTCACTCCCTCACTCCCTCACTCTCTCACTCTCTCACTCCCTCACTCCCTCACTCCCTCACTCACTCACTCCCTCACTCTCTCTCTCACTCTCTCACTCTCTCACTCTCTCACTCTCTCACTCTCTCACTCTCTCACTCTCTCACTCTCTCTCACTCTCTCACTCCCTCACTCCCTCACTCCCTCACTCTCTCACTCCCTCACTCCCTCACTCCCTCACTCTCTCACTCCCTCACTCCCTCACTCCCTCACTCACTCACTCCCTCACTCTCTCTCTCACTCTCTCACTCTCTCACTCTCTCACTCTCTCACTCTCTCACTCTCTCACTCTCTCACTCCCTCACTCCCTCACTCTCTCACTCTCTCACTCACTCTCTCACTCCCTCACTCCCTTTTAGGGTAGAGGGATTTTTGGAGTGTAGCGATCAATTTACGGGACTAGCACAGGTTTAATATCATTCTAAAGAAAATCGAAAGCCCTGCACGGGTAGGTCATGTATGTATTTTTAGGATATGATTTCCTTTCACTGGAGTGTGCCTTTCAAAGTATAAGGGATGAAACCCCTGTTGGTGCATTTTTTTTTTTTTTTTTTTTTGCTGTCAGTTTCCTGTTTGGGACAGGAAGTGAAGGGGAATCTCCCAGAGATGCAGCAGAAAGTGAGAAGAAATCTCTCCAATGTGAGGGGAATGGCAAAAACTAAAAATAAATATATTAATAATCCAGACGTAAATGAGCTAATCAAAATATTTGGTAACAGTACTAATGTTAGTGTATTTATGAATGAAGGCTGATGGCGTGATTTTGCAGTCTTTATTCACACATAGGCCAGTCTGGGCTCTAGAAGCACAAATTGGCCTTTGGTGATTTAGACCCCTTTCATACGCTGCTATTTCTCTTCCGTTCATAGACGGACACAGCATCCTTTGACAGTAGGGAAGCGGATATAACCCTACTGTCAAAGGATGCTGTGTCCGTCTATGAACTCGGAGAAATGGATTTTACGGTGAGTACAAAAATCCAATTTTTTTACCGCCGACTCTATGGGCGGATTTGCGGCGCAATTCACCCACTAGCGGGCGCATTTAACCCCTGCTAGCGGCTGAGAAGGGGTTAAAACCGCGCTGATTTCAATGGGCAGCAGCGGTGGAGCATTGGTTTACACACCGCTCCAAAGATATGGCTAGCAGGGCTTTTTTTTACCGTCCTGCAAGCGCAACGCTCCAGTGTGAAAGCCCTCTGGCTTTTCACACTGGAGACAATAGAGCAGCTGTTTGAAGGCGGATTGCAGGCGCTGTTTTTAAAGCTATAGCGCTTGCAATATGCCTTCAGTGTGAAAGGGGTCTTGGCTGGTTGGAGCGTCTGCGGAGGGGGGGTGGTGGGGGGAGAAAGCCCTCTGCGTTGGAGGATTACCTTATTTTTTTTTACATGCTCTTCTTGCACCCAAACACTTCAAGTCTTTAGTTTCTTACTTTGTTCATTTTTTTTTTTTTTTTTTATACAGGGTACAAACAGGGTGTTGTCTGAGCGCCGCTCAGAGCAAAGGCGTCTACTCAATGCCATCGGTTCGTTCTCAATTTTGGACAGCGACTTGCTAAAGCTCAACCAGCTGAAGGTAAGTGGTGGCTGTAATTCTTTGTTCTGAACACAAGAGGGCGATGTTGACGTTTTTGGTAATGGGATTGGACACGATGCATGGTTGAGAAATGCTCTGTCAGCCAAGCACTACAGTACAGTGCTAATTCTGCCTTGTCAGTTGTGACACCCGACATCGCAAAGGTTTACATGTTGTTATTTTTACATAGCTATTACCAGAAGTCTCACTGCTGCCAGAAAATACACCATGCTCTAGTTCAGGGATCCTGAAACTACGGCCCTCCAGCTGTTGTAGAACTACACATCCCATGAGGCATTGTAAAACTCTGACATTCACAGACATGACTGGGCATGATGGGAATTGTAGTTCCTGAACAACTGGAGGGCCGTAGTTTGAAGACCCCCTGGTCTAGCTGGTGGCTGAGTATTTTTTTTCTTTTTTCGGTAAAGTGCCCAGAAAAGATTAAAGGGTTTGTAATCTCTAGAAATTCGACCAACCAAGCCTTCAATTCCACCTCATGTTGCTACAGAAAATAATTTATGTGGCCGGGAATTTTCTTTTCTCTCCGGGAATTTTCTTTTCTTGTGCTCATGTGCATTTCTTTTTCGATTTCGGCTACTTTCACACTGGGTCCGCGCCGATAGCCAGGCGTTTTTTTAACCCCCGCTAGCGGCTGAAGAAAGGGTTAAAAAAAGCCTATGTTGCGGCACATCCGAATTGCTTTTCAGGCGATTTGGAAGGCGCTGTCCATGCATTCCAATGGGCAGGGGCGGTTTAGGAGCGCTGTATACAGTGCTTTAAACCGCCCCAAAGATGCTGCTTGCAGGACATTTTGTAACGTCTCGCGCTTTCACCCTGGGGTGGCTTGGGAGGCGATTTTCAGGCACTTTGCAGGTGCTATTTTGTATAGAAAACCAAAAAAGGGGAAGGAGTACCCCCCCCCCCCCCCGGGACTTTATGGTTCTCTTTCTGTAACTCCATTTTTAGTGCTAAAACTCCAGTGTGAAAGTAGCCTTATATTCCTCACATCAGTCTCCCATCATTGATTGGAAAAACGTTCGTTAGTTTTTTTTTTTTAAACTTCCCACATGCCCGATTTACTAATTCTATAGCCACACAAAAATCGGCTCACTAATGGTGCGAAATCTGAGCGAAAATTCTTGGATGCGTTTCTTAAAAGAAAATTATTTTCGAAAATTCGACGCATGTGGGGCAAGCCTTAAAGCGGTTGTACAGTCCCAGAATTTTTTTTTTTTTTGTCACCTCTAATGCAAAAGGCATAATGAGCTAGTATGCACCGCATACTAGCTCATTATGAAATACTTACTTTAGAACTAAGCATCAGTAACTTACCTGGTCCACGCCGAGGTAGCCGACATGTTGCCTCGGTGTGTCTTCCGGGTATCGCGGCTCCAGCGCTATGTGTGGCTGGAGCCACGATGTCGTCACTCCCACTGCAGTCAGCGGCTCATTGCGAGGGGAATTTACGGTTTAGGAGATGTATATTTTTTTTACCTACAGGTAAGCCTTATTATAGGCCTTGTTATAGGCTTACCTGTAGGTAAAAGTACAAAAAAAAAAACTACAACTTCTTTAATGATGACATTCATGTGCCCAAAGTAACCCTTGAGTTGTGTGTCTTTATCAGCATGGAAGCAGATCCCCGGCATGGTCAGTTTGCATCCCTCAGCTCATAATTGGAGCTTGCATGTATGTTGTGCTCCACATAGCCAGCCCGATTGACACCCCTGTCCCTGCCCAACCCTGCTTGCACAGTCCCCCTGCATTTTGATTGACAGCAGCCTTGGTGTCAGAACCCAGCAGCCGGTAGTAGTGTGGGTAACACTGGTATGCAACTATGTTCCAACACACACACACACACACATGCCCCGCTTTCTCACACACACACACACACACACACAGTAAAAACTAGAAAGGAAACCCTGTGCAGTCACATGACGTTTGTAAAAAGGAAAGCTTTACAGGAAACGCAAGCTTTATTACACGCAATGGCCCTTTACTGGGAAGACTTGAGTTTTTTTGTTTTTCTTTTCATCCGTGAAGAGACTTCACAGATACAAAAAAACTGTAGTTGGGCAGCTACACTATTGGTAGGACACGACACATTGCCCATAAATAAACTGCGACCATGTTTTTATCTGTTTCTGCAGTTCCGTAAGAAGAAGCTGAGATTCGGCCGCAGTCGCATTCATGAGTGGGGTCTCTTCGCCATGGAGCCCATCGCTGCTGATGAGATGGTGATTGAGTACGTCGGGCAAAACATCCGTCAGGTGAGGCTTTGTTCAGCCACTAGATGGCGGCGCTACCTCCTATTTTCACAGCCTGGTTCGGCTTTGTTTATCCATTAGATGGCGCTGCAATGTCCATTTTCATGACTTGTCACCATAACCTATTGAGGTACAAAATCAATGGAAATGTCCGTTATGTTCTAGTTTATCTTCTTGCTGAAAAGTATTATCAATTCCACTCAAACGCCATTTTTTTATTTAGTTTTTAACCACTTCCCGCCCGGCCTATGGCCGATTTACGTCCGGGAAGTGGTTATGAAATCCTGACAGGACGTTCTCGAACGTCCTGCAGGATTTCATGCCGCGCGCGCCCGTGGGGGCGGGCATCGCGGCGATCGGTGGTGCGGGGTGTTAGTCTGACACCCTGCATCTCCGATCTCGGTAAAGAGCCTCCGGCGGAGACTCTTTACCACGTGATCAGCCGTGTCCAACCACGGCTGATCACGATGTAAACAGGAAGAGCCGTCGATGGCTCTTCCTCACTCGCGTCTGACAGACGCGAGTAGAGGATAGCCGATCGGCGGCTCTCCTGACAGGGGGGGTTAGCGCTGATTGTTTATCAGCGCAGCCCCCCCTCGGATCGCCACACTGGACCACCAGGGATGCCCACCCTGGAGCACCAGGGTGGGCAAAAAAAAAAAAAATGTCAAAAAAAAAAAAAAAGTCTAAAAAAAAAAATAAAAAAAAAAAAGCATAAAGAAAAAAGATGCCAGTCAGTGCCCACAAATGGGCACTGACTGGCAACCTGGCAAAAATAAGTGCTGCCACCCCAGTGTCCATCAGCGCCACCCCAGTGTCCATCAGCGCCACCCCAGTGTCCATCAGTGCCACCCCACAGTGCCCATCCATGCCCAGTGCCCACCTATCAGTGCCCATCTGTGCCACCCATAAGTATCCATCAGTGCCGCCCATCTGTGCCGCTTATGAGTGCCCATCTGTGCCGCCCATGAGTGCCCATCTGTGCCGCCCATGTGTGCCCATCTGTGCCGCCCATGTGTGCCCATCAGTGCCGCCTATGTGTGCCCATCAGTGCCGCCTATGTGTGCCCATCAGTGCCGCCTATGTGTGCCCATCAGTGCCGCCTATGTGTGCCCATCAGTGTCGCATACCAGCGCCGCCAATCAGTGCCACCTCATCTGTGCCCGTCAGTACTACCTCATCGATGTCCATCAGTGCCATCTCATCGGTGCCCATTAGTGCCGCCATATCAGTGCCCGTAATTGAAAGAGAAAACTTATTTACAAAAAAATTAACAGAAAAAAATAAAAACGTAATTTTTTTTCCAAATTTTCAGCCTTTTTTTAGTTGTTGCGCAAAAAAAAAAAATCGCAGAGGTGATCAAATACCACCAAAAGAAAGCTCTATTTGTGGGGAAAAAAGGACGCCAATTTTGTTTGGGTACAGTGTAGCATGACCGCGCAATTGCCATTCAAAGTGCGACAGTGCTGAAAGCTGAAAATTGGCTTGGGCGGGAAGCTGCGTAAGTACCTGGTATGGAAGTGGTTAAACCCTCCGGGTTTTTCACTTCAATGCATTGTATACATTGAGGTGAAAAACCTATTGTAGTGAACCAATCCCCTTTTTTACTCGCCTGAGCCCGTTCGTTCCCACGCCAGAGACGCGCACAAGGAATCCATTGGTTAAATTTAAAGCAAGTTGGCTTTTTTTAACCGATGGTTAAATAACCTATGGGGCCCACACACGATCGGTATTGACCGATAAACGGTCCACCGGACCTCCTCTGGTTAACCTATCGTGTGTACGAGACCTCACAAGATATCCTTACAATGGAGGAGTGCAGGGTGTAGCAAGATGGTGACGAAACATCACTTCCGTTACACTTTCTGACGGGTCAACACAAGCATCAGTGTTGGCACTAATCATTTGGGGGGGGAAATCTGACAGGCTGGTTGTACACAAATCAATCATTGTATATACTTGTGTACAACCAAGGTGACCATGCATGACTGAAAATTCAGCCGGTCCCTGCTGAACCGGCCAAATTTTGATCCATGTAT
>NC_053494.1:8418623-8481123 GCF_905171775.1 Rana temporaria
CCGGAGCAGCGATACCGTAAGTCACTCCAGGTATCATGGCGGCGACGGAGGAGGTGTTAGGGACCGCTGCAGGGGGCTTCGTTCTCAGGTAAGTAATTCATAATGAGCTAGTATGCTATGCATCATAAGTCATAAGAGGGCCAATGAAAGCTTTGGGGCTGCCGAGCTAGAGGTGGGCCTCCTGTGTAAATCCAGGAAGTGAACAGGCAGCAGCTTCAGCTGCCCTTAGTTAAAATGGCTGCAGCCAGACTTGGTGGAAGGAGATTTCTGCAGCATATTTCGCAAGTACAGAATCACAGTATATATAAAATATGCAAAGTGGTGGGAGGGAAGCTTCAGAATGGCAAAGGTGTTTTTATTACCAATTATGTGAGCGGACTGCAGTTCCTCTTTAAGACTGTAGGTTCTCTTTGAAAGTTGTAAATGATGAACTATAACCTTGGCAGAAGCTGCGACAGATGCAGCGTTCACGTTTACCTGTTTTTTTTTATTTTATTTTTTATTTTTTTCTGTATTTTTTTTCTGTATTTTATTAAATTTTTGAACATGTACAATTTTACTTTGCATTGTTTTTTTGTATTGAAACTTTTTTTTATTTATTTTTTTTCCCCCATCTCTCTTAGCCTAATTGTTACGCCAAAGTCATCACCATCGAGTCCCAAAAGAAAATTGTCATCTACTCCAAGCAGGCGATCAACGTCAATGAGGAGATCACCTACGACTACAAATTCCCCATCGAAGAAAACAAAATTCCCTGTTTATGTGGGACTGAGAACTGCCGGGGGACTTTGAATTAGCTGCAAGCCCAGTTGCAGGTTCTTGGTCATGGGTTCCGCATTACTTGCTTACTGTGGCCAAAAACGACAGACTCTGGCGGTCATAATAGGCGTAGGACTTGTTTCTGACGGCCTTTTTAGAAGCATCCAGGCCTGTTACCCAATTAATTTTCCAGTATGAAGACAACTTGGCATTTGTTCGGTGCCCATTGCAGTACCTAGAATTTTTTTTTTTTGTGGGTATTTAGAATGTTTTTCTTCTTCTCTGGACCTGAATATTCTAGCAGCCTGGCCTATGTATGGCACTTTAAGACGCCTATACTTTACAACATTGACCAGATCTGTACCGTGACGGTCGTTCCACTTCATTCGTTCAGTCCCATGGGGAGGGGGGGGCGGGGGGATACTTATCTGTATATAAATATATGTTGATTTTTTTATTTGCTAGCCATTTTAATTGGCCTATTTTTCTATATAATTCAGTTATCTGTTCTTTTTATTCCTTTCTGGGAGTATGTTATTTATACAGGGCAGCAGCCAAGAGATGTGGACCCTCCCGTGTTTTTTTTTTTTTTTTGTTTTTTTTTTCAGGCTTTTACGCTGAAAGTCCTAGACTTTCCTAGAACCCTAAACTTAGGTTGTGAACCCCCTCCATTATCAAGGCCCGTCATAGTGCGACCTTTGTACTTTTCTCTTAGTTCTCTGTGGCCACAACAAAGACTGTGTAACGCACAAACCCTCTCCTTGTATGGTCTGAGACAGGGAATGCGCCTTGTGGTTTTATTTTTTTTAGACCGGCTCCTCGTGGGTGGAGCTCAACAAAGGCCGATCCTGCGGTGGGTGGAGCTCAACAAAGGCCGATCCTGCGGTGGGTGGAGCTCAACAAAGGCCGATCCTGCGGTGGGTGGAGCTCAACAAAGGCCGATCCTGCGGTGGGCGGAGCTCAACAAAGGCCGATCCTGCGGTGGGCGGAGCTCAACAAAGGCCGATCCTGCGGCTTTCCCTTTTTTTTCTGTTTTTGTAATGATGTGGCCCCTCAACTCCTGTAAATATGTGCTACACTACGCTTTGTTTATATGTATATATGGCTGATGGCGGACTCTACAGATACCTAGGGACTGGTCATAGACGATGACATGGCTGCGACAGACTGTCACGCCCCCCACGCGGCATTAACTCTCTTCCACCCTGTGCCCTTTTTATAGATGATATTCAGTTGATGCCAGTATTGAATATTTAGTCTTTACCCCCCCCCCCCCCCCCCGTATGTTTTATTACTCGCACCTCTAATCTTCAAACGATGACGGCGTCCCAACCTCTCTTACCCAATTTTTGCAATCTGTCATTCTCTTTTTTTTTTTTTTTTTTGTCCTTTTTATCAGGTTTGTATAGCAATATTTGGCTTTTAGCCCTAACTTATTAGAATTCTTTTAATGGTGAACATTTTACCTGTGAGGACGTCGTTCGCCACCATCAATCCTGCGAGCAGCACTTTTCATTTTACTCCGGCGCTTCTCTCTGTTGCTTTTTCACCTCTTACCTTTTAGAAACAGGCGAGATTCGCTTTTTATTACTTCTGATTTTTTTCTTCTTTTATAAATAGCATGTTACATGTGTTCTTAGCAAATGTCATCAACGCTCGTGATCGGTTCCTTTCTTGGCGCTGTTATCAAATGACTTTCCTTTTTTCTTTTTTTTTTTGTGGAGACGGAGTTGTCTTCAGCTTAGCTTTGTACGCGGGGTGGGAGGAAGGTGCGTTACGGCAGGCAGTCAGGTCTCCAAGAAAAGGGGGGTGTCGGGCCTGAAAAAAAAAATAAGTTGTATATTCTGTATATTAACTGCTTTGTTTCTTGTAGAAACACGAGTTTATTACGTATACAACATTCTGTGTGTTTGTGTCTGATTTCTGTTCATCTGGGAGAAGAGGGGGGGGGGGGGGGGGGGGGGGGAAAAAAAAAAGCTCTCTAAAGCTGGCCATACACGCCTATAGATTATCTGTAGATTCTCTATGGTTAGATGGAAAAAGTGCAACAGATTTCTCCATGTACGCTGAACTGTGTGGATGGAGGAATTTCCCACTGGGCCGAGCTTCAGTATCTTGCTAGTCAGGCACACTGGCTCTCAACCTAAACAATGCCTGCACCCAAAAAAGGAGTGACACTAATATACCAGTAAACAATAATGTTGAATAGTCCTTAATCAAGGGCACAGTGCTGAAGAGGTCCAGGTACAGCAAAATCCAACCATGTAGGGGTGCAGTTCATCAATACTTAATCCAATCAATAACGTTGTGAAGTGAAAAATGTTGAAAAACACAACAATAAAAATAAAATATAAAAATAAGGATCAAAGTATTTCAGAAGAAGGAGGCCTTGTATCCGAAAAGGGTGAAAGATAGAGAGTGAGCCGTAACCAAGATCTTATATATGCACCTCTAGTGATCCCAGCAGCTCACCTCTAATCTGGCAAGCTGGATTAAATCAGCCTGATCCTGATGGGTGTGGTCCGTTGTTGAATATCACATTCGGGTCTCCATAAAGTGTATTACATGAAAAAGTAGAAAGGGTAGAAACCAAATGGTGTGATAACGTCACAGAGAGGGGGTAGCAATGTCTTCTGATCTAAACCAGTGGAGATGCACTCACATGTGGGTGAAAAACTGGGGCTCTTATCCACGAACGCCAAGCTCGTCAGTCCCTCCTTCCTCTCCCTTACTGATTCTCCAGGGTTAGGAGTCCCGTGTCCCCAATGGTTCACGAATCGGCTCTTGTTATGTATGAGGATCTCGGTAGTGTATATGGGGTGAGAGAGAAGGACAAGCCTGATCGTGTGATATCATCAACAATAAACAAAACCCCCCAGGAATGCCCAGATGGTAATGCACTCACATGAACAATATAACAGAAAAGACCTTCCTCCACGAGTGCGGACTCGCAATAAATCTGTGCCTCCAACACTTCCCCTCTATCTGTGGCTCAGTCCGGACACTCAGATGTGGCAGTCATACATGGGGGGAAGTGGAAAAGACAACCACAGCGTAGCCCAGTCAGACGTGAAAAATTTATTTAAAAACACTTAAAAACTCACATTTAAAATCGAAATTGCTGCATCAATCTGACGAGTGGCGAACTCGTATGTCCAGTCGTCGGATGCTAGAGTGTGTCAAGCCCTCCAATCCCGACGCGTATCGTCAACATGTGACTTCTGAAATACTTTGATCCTTATTTTTATTTTTATATTTTATTTTTATTGTTGTGTTTTTCAACATTTTTCACTTCACAACGTTATTGATTGGATAAAGTATTGATGAACTGCACCCCTACATGGTTGGATTTTGCTGGACCTCTTCAGCACTGTGCCCTTGATTAAGGACTATTCAACATTATTGTTTACTGGTATAATAGTGTCACTCCTTTTTTGGACTTTCCCCACCCATTTTTTGTACTTGTATATGTATGTGGTTGTATGCACACACACATTAATTTGTATAACACTTTACAGCGCAAATATTTCACTTGTTACATTTATCACTTTTTGTCTATCGAGGTAGACCTCTTTTTTATTTGCAGCAGTATCCCCACTTTTCACTTGTCCCCTCACTCTAGACAGCGCAGGAGTTCACTTCACTTACACTAATGCCTGCACCCAATCAGAATGTTCAGGTATTGGGAGAGCAAACGAGGCCGACTAGCAAGATACTGAAGCTTGGCCCAGTGGGAGATTCTTCCATCCACACAGTTCAGCATAGATGGAAAAAGTGCAACAGATTTCTCCATGTAACCCATGCCAAGGTTCCCCGTCACCGCTATAGGTGTATGGCCAGTCTAAAGCCCCATACACACTATCCGTTTTCCTGCAGGTATTTCTCTTCAGGTTTACCAAAACCTGAAGAGTCCTATCATGCTTTTGCTGTAAAGGTGAGCCTTGCAATGGCTCATGGGATTTGTAGTTCTGCAACAGCTGTCTTTAAAGACAAATACACTGCACAGCTCTGGTATGATGGAAGGCCATACATGCACTGTACCCAATGATGTGACTGGCCTCAGGTGCTACGCATAGATAAACAGGTCCAACTTATATAGGAGGATTTGTTTTATCTGCCTCATCTCTCCTCTACAGCTGTTCACAGTCCAGAATTGAAAAAGATTGTCTGATAGTACGCACTGCACAACTTAGTGGGAGGGGGGAGAGATGATTAGTGGAATGAAACCACCCCACACCCACCCACCCCTCTCCCCCATATGCGCAACTGATATGAACAGAGGTGAGGCTGTCAATCACAGGCTGTGTGAGGAAGCCACAGTTGGTCCAATTTCTACCTGCAGAGAGCTGTGAAGAAGTACGGCTTTGATCTCCAGAATCTGATGATCGGAGGAACACCGTCGGGGGTCTCATCGTTTTATTCTCTGGTACCACATGGAAGAGGTGGTGTCTGACTTGTAACCCCCTTTTCTGCCCAGGCCAATTTTCAGCTTTTAGCGCTGTCACACTTCGACAATTGCGTGGTCATGCTACACTGTACCCACATAAAAATATATATTTTTTTATTTTTTTTACCAAAAGTATGTAGAAGAATACGTATCGGCCTAAACTAAGGAAAAAAAATAAGTTTTATATGTATTATTTGGGGGATATTTATTATAGGAAAAAAGTAAAAATGTTGCTTTTTTTTCAAAATTGTCGCTCTATTTTTGTTTATAGCGCAAAAAAAAAAACGCAGAGGTCATCAAAAGAAAGCTCTATTTGTGGGGGGAAAAAAAGGACGTCGATTTTGTTTGGGAGCCACGTCGCACGACCGCGCAATTGTCAGTTAAAGCGGCGCAGTGCCGAATTGCAAAAAGTGGCCCGGTCTTTGGCCAGCCAAATGGTCCGGGGCTGAAGTGGTTAAGGGGGTGGCTGTTTAAAAATGCAGCTCAGCTGTGCGTTTTTGCTGCCCCCCCCAACCACACCTCTAAATGAAGCCTAAGGCCCCATACACACAAGAGAATTTATCCGCGAATATGGTCCAGCGGACCGTTTCCACGGATAAATCCTCTCGAGGATTTCTATGCGATGGAGTGTACACACCATCGCATTGAAATCTGCGCCAAAATCCTCTGGCGATGACGTGTCGCGCCGTCGCCGCGATTATGACGCGGCGACGTGCGCGACGCTGTCATATAAGGATTTCCACGCATGCATCGAATCATTACGACGCATGCGGGGGATCCCTTCGGACGGATGGATCCGGTGAGTCTATACAGACCAGCGGATCCATCCGTTGGGATGGATTCCAGCAGATAGATTTGTTTGGCATGTCAGCAAATATTCGATCTGCTGGAATCCATCCCAGGGGAGATATATCCGCGGAAACAGATCCGCTGGAGTGTACACACCATAGGATCTATCCGCTGAAACCCATTCGCTGGGATTTTTCAGCGGATGGATTCTATCGTGTGTACGGGGCCTAAAGGTATTATTTTTCGATCGTTCTCACAATAATGGGAATGACGCTTCAGACGACTTCTGTATTATAAGGGGAAGTCCTGTGCTCTCAGAGAGAGATGATCGATACCTGGAGTGGCCACACCGACACATTTTATTACCATGAAAAATATATCTCACAGTAAGAGGAGGAACCGTCCCCACGAGAGGTAAAAATAGAGCGCAGACGGTTGCAGCAGTTTGTTCCGGCGCAACGTCTTTCCCAATTCATGTCAACATGTCTGAGACGTCGGCCACATCCTCTAATCTCATCCACATTCTACAAGTGATGATCGTTATCTGTCTCTTCACAGCCAAGGTCAGCCTGAGATCTTCTGGAGGACAGGAAATCCTCTTTTCCGATTAAATGCGATCATCTAATAGGCGGCATTTAAAGCTGAACTCCGGGATCGGCAGACATTGGGGGTTATGTACCAAAGGCAAATAGACTTTGCACTACAAGTGGAAACTACGGGCCAGATTCAGAGAGAGATACGACGGTGTATCTCCTGATACGCCGTCGTATCTCTGACTTACGCCGGTCGTATCTATGCGCCTGATTCACGGGGCCAGATTCACGTAGATCAGCGGATCTATAGATCCGCTCGATCTACGTGATTTAAGATCCGCTCCCGCAAGTTTGAGAGGCAAGTGGCTAATTCACAAAACACTTACCTCCAAACTTGCGGCGGCGGATCCTAAATCCCCCGGCGGAATTCAAATTCCGCGGCTAGGAGGAGTGTACTATTTAAATCAGGCGCGTTCCCGCGCCTATTTAAATGCGCATGCGCCGTCCGGGGAATTTCCCGGCGTGCATTGCTCCCACTGACGTCGCTAGGACGTCAGTGGTTTCGACGCTTACGTAAACGACGTCCATCCGTATTCTAGAACGACTTACGCAAACGACGTTAAAAAATTCAAATTCGACGCGGGAACGCCGGCTATACTTAACATTGGCTGCGCCTGATAAAAGAAGGGGTAAGTATACGACGGGTACGCTGCTACGGAAACGTCGTAAGAAGACTGCGTCGGGTCCGCGTACGTTCGTGAATTTGCGTATCTCGCTGATTTACATATTATTCAAGGTAAATCAGCGGGAACGCCCCCGGCGCCATTTTTAAATTGAAAAAAAGATCCGACAGTGTAACACATTGTAACACTGTCGGATCTAGCCCTATCTATGCGTAACTGATTCTATGAATCAGGCGCATAGATAGGACCAGTGTAAGTCAGAGATACGACGGTGTATCTGTAGATATCTGTAGATACACCGTCGTATCTCTTTGTGAATCTGGCCCATAGAATAAGTTACGCATAGATATCCCTAAGATCCGACATGTGTAACTGTGTTACACCGTCAGATCTTACCTGCAATTTAAAAATGGCGCGGGGGGGCGTTCTCGCTGATTTACGCTGAGAAATATGTAAATCAGCGAGATACGCCAATTCACGAACGTACGCGGACCCGACGCAGTGTTGTTACGACGTTTCCGTAGCGGTTTTCCCGGCGTATACTTACCCCTGCTTCTATGAGGCGCAGCCAATGTTGGGTATAGCCGTCGTTCCCGCGTCGAGTTTGAATTTTTTTACGTCGTTTGCGTACGCCGATTCAGAAACCCGCGCGCCGCAAGTTACGCTCACGCCGAAACCACTGACGTCCTAGCGACGTCAGTGGGAGCAATGCACGCCGGGGAATTTCGCGGACGGCGCATGCTCATTTAAATCGGCGCGGGGACGCGCCTGATTTAAATAGTACACTCCCCCTATCCGCGGAATTTGAGTTCCGCCGGGGGGTTTTACGATCCGCCGCCGCAAGTTTGGAGGTAAGTGGTTTGTGAATTACCCACTTGCCTCTCAAACTTGCGGCATCGGATCTTGTGCAGGGGGAGAGAGGAGGAGGGGCACTTAGTCTCCATTCACACTAATGCGTTTTTTTGGTGCATTTTGCAGAAATGCAGGGACATTTTTTAACATGGTTTCCTATGGAACGCGTTCAATGCTTTTTTGTGCCACTGCGTTTTTGGAAAGGGTCGTGGGACTTTTTTTTTCCTGCAAAAAGCAGCGTTTTCCACGTAATAGAATTCAATGGACCCGCATCCAAAAACGCAAATACTGCGTTTTTACCACGATTTTCGTTTTTTTTTTTTTTACCTGTTTATAGCTGGTTGTTTAAAGGAAATGCAAAAAAATATTGGATTCTATTACATTGAATTCTGTTACATGCAAAACGCTGCTTTTTTGCGGGGAAAAAAAAAGTCCCCGACCCTTTCCAAAAACGCAGAGGCGCAAAAAAGCATTGATGTGGGGGGTGGCCAGTCTGGAAGGACCTGGGCTCCTAGGAAGTGGCTTAAATGATGCTGGCCATCAGACTGAAGACATCTAGTGGCAGGAAACGGAACTGCGGGAGAAATCTTTGGAATGAAGGGGAATTCTGCAGAAAAAGCCGCCTTTGCAATTTTCTCATCTATTGGATTGTAAATTTTTATTTTGTTATCCTTGGCCCCGGAGAGGGGCATTCAGTCCCGGATCTCATAGAATGTTCTGCATCTCTGGTGACTCAGAAGGGTCATTAGCCAATGGCGGGCGCGGTATTGTTCCCCTGGGTTCGCTGTGTGACGCAGCGGGAAGTTTTCGGCGGTGTTGTCAGTGGGTTTGCTCATCTCCTTCCTTCCCTCTGGTCTGATTCTCGGGGCCGCTGATGAGATTTCCCCATCAGACTTCTTCTGTTTCCTCCTTTGTGGCCGACTTGCTACAATGTTTCCGAGAACGAGGAGGAAACTGCCGCAGCCGGCTGTGTGGTCGCACGCGACCCTGTCACAAGCTCCGTGACCACGCCCGCGCGACCTGTGGACTCGATGTCCACCGCCGGTGTCCCGCAATTGGGTCACAGAGCTGAGTGAAGAACCGGGAGATGTCGGTGTAAAAACAACGTCTCCCCGTTCTTCCTAGTGACAGGACACTGATCGAACGCTCCCTCTCATCGGAAACAGCGATCACCGACGTGTCACGGCGAGCCACGCCCCCTAAGGCTCCATTCACACGAATGCGTTTTTTTTTTTATGCATTTTGCAGAAACGCAGGGAGATTTTTTAACATGGTTTCCTATGGAACGCGTTCGCATCAATGCTTTTTTGTGCCTCTGCGTTTTTGGAAAGGGTCGGGGACTTTTTTTTCCTGCAAAAAGCAGCGTTTGGCGTGTAATAGAATTCAATGGACCCTCATCCAAAACGCAAGTACCGCGATTTGCGTTTTTTTTTTATCTGTTTTTAGCTGGTTGCTAAAGGAAATGTAAAAAATAAATAAATTGCCAGCTAAAACAATAGCAAAAAAAAAAAAAAACGCAAATCGCGGTAAAATTGTGGTAAAAACGCGTGTCGAAAAACACAGCAAGCACCGCAAAAAGCACTGCAAAAACGCTCAAAAGCAACGGCTGTTGCATGTTGCTTTTGAGCGTTTTTGCAGTGCTTTTTGCGGTGCTTGCTGCGTTCTTCGACACGTGTTTTGCGTTTTTTTTTTATTATTATTAATTTTTTTTAGCCGCCAATTTTTTTTTTTTTTACATTTCTTTTAACAACCAGCTATAAACAGGTTAAAAAAACGCAAACCGCCAATCGCGGCAAAATCGCGGTACTTGCATTTTGGATGCGGGTACATTGAATTATATTACATGCAGAACGCTGCTTTTTGCGGGAAAAAAAAGTCCCCGACCCTTTCCAAAAACGCAGAGGCACAAAAAAGCATTGATGTGAAGCAAAATGCATAAAAAAAACGCATTAGTGTGAATGGAGCCTAACAGTTAGAAACACTCCCTAGGACACACTTAACCCCCCTTCCTCGCCCCCCTAGAGATTAACCCCTTCCCTGCCAGTGTCATTTACACAATAATCAGTAATCAGTGTTATAGCACTGATCACTGTAAAAATAACAATGGTCCCAAAATGGTGTCAAAAGTGTCCGCCGTAATGTCGCAGTCCTCATAAAAATCGCAGATCGCCGCCATTACTAGTACAAAAAAAAATATTAATAAAAATGCCATAAAATTACCCCCTATTTTGTAGATGCTATGGGCCAGATTCATGTAGATCGCCGCATCTTTGCGGCGGCGTAACGTATCTCATTTACGTTACGCCGCCGCAAGTTTTACGGGCAAGTGCTTTATTCACAAAGCACTTGCCTGTAAAAGTTGCGGCGGCGTAGCGTAAATCCCTCCGGCGCAAGCCCGCCTAATTCAAATGATCCGGGTAGGGGGCGTGGATCATTTAAATTGGGCGCGTTGCCGCGCCGATCGTACTGCGCATGCGCCATCCCTAAAATTTCCTGACGTGCATTGCGCTAAATGCAGTCGCAAGGACGTCCTCGGTTTCGACGTTAACGTAAATGGCGTCCAGCGCCATTCACAGACGACTTACGCAAACAACGTTAAATTTTCAAATTTCGACGCGGGAACGACGGCCATACTTAAAATTGGCTACGCCACCTAGGGGGCAGCTTTAACTTTATGCCGCGTATCTCTTACGGAAACGGAGTAAATTTACTGCGACGGGCAAAGCGTACGTTCGTGAATCGGCGTAACGACTCATTTGCATATTCTATGCCGACCGCAATGGACGCGCCACTTAGCGGCCGGCCTGGAATTGCAGCCTAAGATCCGACGGTGTAAGTCACTTACACCTGTCGGATCTTAGGGAGATGAATCAGGCGCATAGATACGACGGCCGGACTCGGAGATACGACGGCGTATCTTCTTTCTGAATCCGGCCCTATAACTTTTGTGCAAACCAATCAATAAACGCTTATTGCGTGATCGGAGATGACACAACTGTATCAGCGATTTTGCAGACACGGCCTTGACTTTGGATGGGAGGAACGATGCGATTATCTCAAGGCTGACCAAAGAGCGACGCGTGTCAACATTCACTGCATATCTCTTCTCTTCTATTGGATAATATTTACCTACAGAGGGGGATGTCAGGCTGTGCCGGGACGTGACTGCGGGTCATAGGGCCCCTTATGACTCCTGTAACCACAGCAAGCATGCGCTGCGCTAGTTAGCAGGGTGGCTAAAAATCAATGATTAAAAAAAAAAAAATCCTGATTTTTTTTTTAACCACTTCAGCCCCGGAACGTTTGGCTGCTCAAAGACCGGGGGCCATTTTTTGCGATTCAGCACTGCGTCGCTTTAACTGACAATTGCGCGGTCGTGCGACGTGGCTCCCAAACAAAATTGGCGTCCTTTTTTTCCCCCGCAAATAGAGCTTTCTTTTGGTGGTATTTGATCACCTCCTGCGGTTTTTAGTTTTTGCGCTATAAACAAAAATAGAGCGATAATTTAAAAAAAAAAACAATATTTTTTTACTTTTTGCTATAATAAATATCCCCCGAAAATATATAAAAAACATTTTTTTTCCTCAGTTTAGGCCGATACGTATTCTTCTACCTATTTTTGGTAAAAAAAAAAAAATCGCAATAAGCGTTTATTAATTGGTTTGCGCAAAAGTTATAGCAACTACAAAATAGGGGATAGTTTTATGTCATTTTTATTATTATTATTTTTTTATTAGTAATGGTGACGATCAGCGATTTTTATCGTGACTGCGACATTATGGCGGACACATCGGACACTTTTGATGTTATTTTGCTACCATTCACATTTATACAACGGTCCCTGCTATCTTCTGGGACCTGTGTGTCTCCCAGAAGACACCGGGGAGGAGGGGGGCGAAAGGAGGCCCCGGACGTGGCGTAGATATCCGCAGGTATCTATGCCCGGAAAGTGGGAGCAAATACCTGTATTAGAACTGTATTAGGATGCAGGGTCAGTGTCACGGGGTGCAGGAGAAGTGTTACAGGGGGTGCAATGTAAGTGTCACATGAGGTGCAGGGTCAGTGTCACAGACGGCACAGGAGCAGTGTCACAGGGGATGCAGGAGCAGTGTCACCAGTGGTGCAGGGGCAGTGTCACAGGGGATGCAGGAGCAGTGTCACCTGTGGTGCAGGAGCAGTGTCACAGGGGATGCAGGAGCAATGCCACAGGGGATGCAGGAGCAGTGCCACAGGGGGTGCAGGAGCAGTGCCACAGGGGATGCAGGAGCAGTGTCACAGGGGGTGCAGGAGCAGTGTCACCAGTGGTGCAGGGGCAGTGTCACCAGTGGTGCAGGGGCAGTGTCACAGGGGATGCAGGAGCAGTGGTGCAGGGGCAGTGTCACAGGGGATGCAGGAGCAGTGTCACCTGTGGTGCAGGAGCAGTGTCACTGGTGGTGCAGGAGCAGTGCCACAGGGGGTGCAGGAGCAGTGTCACAGGGGATGCAGGAGCAGTGCCACAGGGGGTGCAGGAGCAGTGTCACAGGGGATGCAGGAGCAGTGTCACAGGGGGTGCAGGAGCAGTGCCACAGGGGGTGCAGGAGCAGTGTCACAGGGGATGCAGGAGCAGTGTTACAGGGGATGCAGGAGCAGTGCCACAGGGGGTACAGGGTCAGTGTCACAGGGGGTGCAGGAGCAGTGTCACAGGGGATGCAGGAGCAGTGTCACAGGGGGTGCAGGGTCAGTAGAGCCAGGAAATCATTTCATAGGAATCAGTGAAATATAACTCTATAATGGAGTGAGACCTGCTGCTTCCTCCTCCACTATATAAGACACACCCCCTCACCTTATATACACATTACTGATCCAGCGCCGCTTCCCCCTCCACTATATAAGACACACCCCCTCACCTTATATACACATTACTGATCCAGCACCGCTTCCTCCTCCACTATATAAGACACACCCCCTCACCTTATATACACATTACTGATCCAGCGCCGCTTCCTCCTCCACTATATAAGACACACCCCCTCACCTTATATACACATTACTGATCCAGCACCGCTTCCCCTTCCACTATATAAGACACACCCCCTCACCTTATATACACATTACTGATCCAGCGCTGCTTCCTCCTCCACTATATAAGACACACCCCCTCACCTTATATACAGATTACTGATCCAGCGCTGCTTCCTCCTCCACTATATAAGACACACCCCCTCACCTTATATACACATTACTGATCCAGCGCCGCTTCCCCCTCCACTATATAAGACACACCCCCTCACCTTATATACACATTACTGATCCAGCGCCGCTTCCCCCTCCACTATATAAGACACACCCCCTCACCTTATATACAGATTACTGATCCAGCGCCGCTTCCTCCTCCACTATATAAGACACACCCCCTCACCTTATATACACAATACTGATCCAGCGCCGCTTCCTCCTCCACTATATAAGACACACCCCCTCACCTTATATACACATTACTGATCCAGCGCTGCTTCCCCCATTTAATATTTGATCTAAAACTGTCAAAGTGAAGAAAAGCAGAGGAGATTCAGAAGAGATTTGTGTGATCTCCACCATTGCGCTGTGCCTGGGAACTCTTTATCTCCAGTATTTGTATAACACGCTGACATCGCTCCTCTGTCTGTTTCCAGGGAATAGAGCCAAGTCTGCAGGAAAAGGAACCATCGCACCTCCAACCTCTCCGTTCACCCAATTCCGAGGAACTGTTTTGTTTTTTTCTCGGGAAGTCAGAGTTTTTAGTTCACAACGACTGAGAAAACGAGACAGGATACCGGTGAGATAAGTACCATGGTCTGATCTGAAAGTGGATCTTCGCCCTAAAAACAAGGGGCCAGATTCACGTAGCTCAGCGGATCTATAGATCCGCTCGATCTACGTGAATTAAGATCCGCTCCCGCAAGTTTAGGAGGCAAGTGGCTAATTCACAAACCACTTACCTCCAAACTTGCGACGGCGGATCCTAAATCCCCCGGCGGAATTCAAATTCCGCGGCTAGGGGAGTGTCATATTTAAATCAGGCGCGTTCCCGCGCCGATTTAAATGCGCAGGCGCCGTCCGCGAAATTTCCCGGCGTGCATTGCTCCCACTGACGTCGCTAGGACGTCAGTGGTTGCGACGCTTACATAAACGACGTCCGTCCGTATTCGAGAACGACTTACGCAAACGACGTTAAAAAATTAAAATTCGACGCGGGAACGCCGGCTATACTTAACATTGGCTGCGCCTGATAAAAGAAAGGGTAAGTATACGACGGGTACGCCGCTACGGAAACGTCGTAAGAAGACTGTGTCGGGTCCGCGTACGTTCGTGAATTTGCGTATCTCGCTGATTTACATATTATTTCTTGTAAATCAGCGGGAACGCCCCCGGCGCCATTTTTAAATTGAAAAAAAGATCCGACAGTGTAACACAGTGTAACACTGTCGGATCTTAGCCCTATCTATGCGTATCTGATTCTATGAATCAGGCGCATAGATAGGACCAGTGTAAGTCAGAGATACGATGGTGTATCTGTAGATATCTGTAGATACACCGTCGTATCTCTTTGTGAATCTGGCCCAAGAAATTAAACGTTCGCCGCTACAAATACATCGGCTCGGATTCACAGACATCGGCGCATATTTATCCTGCCGTATTGTATCTTCTTTACGCTATGCCGACGCAGCGCAGAGAGGCAAGCCCCGAAATTCACAAAGCACTTGCCACCAAATCTGCGCTGGGTTTCTTCGGCGTAAGTCGTCGTAAGTAGAAGTGGGCGTGACCCCATGCAAATGATGGGCCGAGCGCCATAAAGATACGAATAAGGAACGGCGCATGCGCCGTCCCATGGACGCACCCAGTGCGCATGTTCAGAATCACGTCGGAACTACTCCCTAAGATACGACGGATCACTGCCTACGGCGTGAACGTAACCTACGCCCAGCCATATTCACGTTCAACGTAAGCAACGTAAAATACTACGGCTGTGTTCCCTGGTGCATACCTTTGCATGGGTTGCGCCACTTATATGAGGAATAACTTTACGCCGGACGTACGACTTATGCAAACCGCGTATATTACGCGCCGGGCGCAAGTACGTTTGTTAATCGGCGTATCTCCCTCATTTGCATATGAAAAATCAATGGGAGCGGCAAATGCGCCCAGCGTAAATATGCGCCCACGATACGACGGTGTAGGCAAGTTACGTCGGTCGTAGGAAGCCTATTTTTAGGCGTATCTCAGATTGTGGGCACGGCGCATAGATACGATGGCGCATAGTTACACTTACGCGGCGTATCTCGAGATACGTCGGCGTAAGTGCTTTGTGAATCCGGGCCTATGTCTGCTGACTTTTAATAAAAGGACACTTACCTGTCCAGTGGTCAAGGGCCACCCTCTTCTGGGCTAGTTCATAATCGGTCTTGGGGTCCCTGGTGACGGAATGTTTAGTATAGAAAGCTTCCCACTGCACATGCACGAGTCGCGTTGCCCTTTGTGAACGGTCCTGCAGCCTACAGGGACATTTGACGTGTTCCAAGAGGCTGCGGGCAGAGATGGAGGGGGGAGCGTCTTTGCATTATCTAGGCAGACATATACAGATGACAATTGAACATATGTCCATACAATGTAGCGCCTCAGTACCCATGGCGGCTCGTCCATAAGGGGCACAGGGGCGCCGCCCCCCTAATCTACATGCAGGTTTTTTTTTTAAGCACATGATTAGAGCCCGAGGCTCTAATTGGCTTCAGAAAAGGGTGGGCTCAGGGCGCAGAGCACTGTGCCCTGAGCCCACCCAGTTGTGTGACAATAGTGAAATAATATTCGCTCTCGCTTCTCCTCCTGGCCAATCAGGAAGCGGGTCCTAAAACCCGATTGGCTGAGAGGAGAAGCGACCGCGTTGGCCGGAGGATTTACAGGGAGAGCCGGGGAATTTTGTAAACATTTAGGCCCAGATTTACAAAGCACTTACGCCGACGTATAACAAGTTACGCCGACGTAAGTGCAAATGTGCGCCGTCGTATCTCTGCCCCAGACCCACAAACAGACATGCACCTAAAACCAGGCTACACCCTGCCGACGTAGCTTGCTTACCCCGGCGTAGGGGGGGCGCCATTCAAATATGCAAATTAGGGAAATACGGCGATTCACGAACGTGCGTGTGCCCGGCGCATGCTACGCGAGATGCGCGTAAGTTTTAAATCCGGCGTAAAGTTATTCCCCATAAAGGAGGTGCAACGCGGCAACAGACATGCACAGGTCTGCACCAGGGAACACAAGCCGGCGTATTGTGCGTTGGATGTGTGTCTGGCTGGGCGTACGTAATGGTGACGGCTTACGCAGTGATCCGGCGTAGCTTAGGCAGTTTTGCCGGCGTGGTTGTGAGCAGGCACATGGGGGTGCGTCCACGTCACGGTGCAGTTTGTGATACGTACCTGTCTGGCGCTCGGTCCATCATTTGCATGGGGTCACGCCTCATTTGCATGGGTTCACGCCCACTTCCACCTACGCCGACGTGCGCCTTCGAAACCCACGCCACACTGGCGCAACGTTGGGAGCACTGGCTTGCTGAATGCAATGCTTGCTTCTCTGCGCTACGTTGGCGTAGCGTACAGTGTTTGCTCTACGGCGGCGTAATGTGCGCCTTGCTCTCTGTGAATCTGGCCCATAGTTCCTTCTTTCAGGTATGCTAGGAGGTAATCCTGACGTAATCTTCAAGCATGGTCAACTTTAAGAAAATAAATGCAGACTCTTATTACATGAACACAAGAAGGATCCCCTGCGGGCCTGTGCTAGTCTGTGACAGTGCTGAGAGGTGATATGGATGGATGGATGGATGAGGCGGTGGGGATTCCCATCTAAGAAACAACCTCCCTAACACGCCCTACAAGTCATTTGGTGTCGGACTTTCTTTGGGTTTTCTCCATGACTTTATCCGAAAAAGAAAATGAAGTCATCTGTTGATGATACTTGTAATTAGATTAAACACAATACTTAATACACAAGTGGGGATTAGTCATATACTGAGCCCAATCCCTCCAAGGAGCTTACGCTGCACTCGTTCCAAAGAGTTCTCCAACTTCAACACTTTATTTCTGTCACTCATAAGAAGTTCTTAGCAATGCGCGTGCAACCAGATGTTCGGGGGCGTATGCCGGGTTCATGGGTGTTATAGCCCTTACATCACTACCAGGGCCACAAAATATATATACCGTATTTATCAGCGCTGCATCGGAGGGGGCAGGGAGGGGGCAGGATGAGTGCCTTCAGATTACATAGGAGGTGGGACTTCGTATTAAAGAGGCCACCGAGTAAACAGGAGATTCTCCTGTATGTAATCTGTTGGCGCTCATCCTGCCCCCTCCCTGTCCCCCCCGAGGCTGCAGATGTGCATCGATCAGGCTACACTGATGGCAACGGTGGGTCTGAATTCATGGCAACGGTGGGTCTGAATTTATGGCAATGGTGGGTCTGAATTCATGGCAACGGTGGGTCTGCATTCATGGCAACGGTGGGTCTGAATTCATGGCAACGGTGGGTCTGCATTCATGGCAACGGTGGGTCTGCATTCATGGCAACGGTGGGTCTGAATTTATGGCAATGGTGGGTCTGAATTCATGGCAACGGTGGGTCTGAATTCATGGCAACGGTGGGTCTGAATTTATGGCAATGGTGGGTCTGAATTCATGGCAACGGTGGGTCTGCATTCATGGCAACGGTGGGTCTGAATTCATGGCAACAGTGGGTCTGCATTCATGGCAACGGTGGGTCTGAATTCATGGCAACGGTGGGTCTGCATTCATGGCAATGGTGGGTCTGCATTCATGGCAATGGTGGGTCTGAATTCATGGTAATGGTGGGTCTGAATTTATGGCAACGGTGGGTCTGAATTCATGGCAACGGTGGGTCTGCATTCATGGCAACGGTGAGTCTGAATTCATGGCAACGGTGGGTCTGAATTCATGGCAACGGTGGGTCTGAATTCATGGCAACGGTGGGTCTGAATTCATGGCAACGGTGGGTCTGAATTCATGGCAACGGTGGGTCTGAATTCATGGCAACGGTGGGTCTGCATTCATGGCAACGGTGGGTCTGAATTCATGGCAACGGTGGGTCTGAATTCATGGCAACGGTGGGTCTGAATTCATGGCAACGGTGGGTCTGAATTTATGGCAACGGTGGGTCTGATTTCATGGCAAAGGTGGGTCTGAATTCATGGCAACGGTGGGTCTGATTTCATGGCAACTGTGGGTCTGCATTCATGGCAACGGTGGGTCTGCATTCATGGCAACGGTGGGTCTGCATTCATGGCAACGGTGGGTCTAAATTCATGGCAACGGTGGGTCTGAATTCATGGCAACGGTGGGTCTGAATTAATGGCAACGGTGGGTCTGCATTCATGGCAATGGTGAGGCTGCAGATAGACACTAATTAGGCTGCATTGATGGGCACTGACCCCAAATTTGCTTCACAGTTCTTTATTTAAAAAAAAAAAATATTCAGGCTGCACTGATGGCAACGGTGGGTCTGAATTCATGGCAACGGTGGGTCTGAATTCATGGCAACGATGGGTCTGCATTAATGGCAACGGTGGGTCTGCATTCATGGCAATGGTGAGGCTGCAGATGGACACTAATTAGGCTGCATTGATGGGCACTGACCCCTAATTTGCTTCACAGTTCTTTATTTAATAAAAAAAAATATTCCTGAATCTTCCATCTTAAAGTGAAGGTGCGTGTTATACGCCGATAATTACGGTATATCCAAATAACACGCCCAAGATCATCTCTTCACCACACACAGCCACAAAGGCGAGAGAATTCTTGTTGGGCCGTGTATTAGTGATCGGACGAACACACTTAGACCGAATTTTAATGGTTCAAAGAATGTCAGGCAAGATGGTCGGCCCTCACACATGTTCACTTCATTAAATCTTAGACCTCTTTAAAAAAAGTTTGGACACCCCTGTCTTATACTGTATCTCCATTGTTTTCTGTTCATCAATACACAAAGATCGTTCACGGAATACTCAGAATGGTGATTCGATGTCGGGAATGTCTCTTCCCTTTTTCGAATTGATACATTTCCTGTTCCTGAAATTCTGGAATTATATTCTCATCTGGAAGGAAGGTCTTGTTGTGGTTACTCTCTTTGTTAGCAGGTTTGGCACAAATGTCTGAACTAAAAAAAAACAAATGACTAACACAAAGGATCCCTGCAACATTCTAGATATACAGTAAATAATGGCTGACAGCCAATAGCAGTAGGAGAGAAGAGACCATCCCTTATATTGGTAAACAGTAGGAGAAGTGACTTGGTGATCAGCAAGCAAAAATTAACCCCTTAGAGCCCATTCACACCTAGGCGTTTTGTCGCCTGTAGCTTGATGCTCACAGACGCCAGAGGGACCAAAATACATGAAAGTCTATGGGGATGGTTCACATCTGAACGCTGCTACGGGCGTTTCGTCGCTTTAATCAATAGAACTTGTCGCCCATGCAGAAGATTAAAAAAATCTACCAACATAGCAACAAGTGATGAAAAGATGATAGTTTTTCCTATTGGCTAAAATAAAAAACGTCAAAGTACAAAAACGTCGGACAACGCTGTATGCAAACGCGCAAATAAGCTTGAATACGCGCGACAAAACGCTGGAAAAAAACGCCGAACGACCGACGCTCAGGTGTGAATGCAGCCTTACAGTAATGGTCATCAGATGATTTCCCCCATTATGAGGGTTTTAATTAGGAAAAGTGAGCTCTTACATTGGTGATCAGTAGAAGTGTGCCCTTACATTGGTGATCAGTAGAAGTGTGCCCTTACATTGGTGATCAGGAGAAGTGTGCTCTTACATTGGTGATCAGTAGAAGTGTGCCCTTACATTGGTGATCGGTAGAAGAAGTGTGCCCTTACATTGGTGATCAGGAGAAGTGTGCCCTTACATTGGTGATCGGTAGAAGTGTGCCCTTACATTGGTGATCGGTAGAAGAAGTGTGCCCTTACATTGGTGATCAGGAGAAGTGTGCCCTTACATTGGTGATCAGGAGAAGTGTGCTCTTACATTGGTGATCAGGAGAAGTGTGCCCTTACATTGGTGATCAGGAGAAGTGTGCCCTTACATTGGTGATCAGGAGAAGTGTGCTCTTACATTGGTGATCAGTAGAAGTGTGCCCTTACATTGGTGATCGGTAGAAGAAGTGTGCCCTTACATTGGTGATCAGGAGAAGTGTGCCCTTACATTGGTGATCGGTAGAAGTGTGCCCTTACATTGGTAATCGGTAGAAGAAGTGTGCCCTTACATTGGTGATCAGGAGAAGTGTGCCCTTACATTGGTGATCAGGAGAAGTGTGCTCTTACATTGGTGATCAGGAGAAGTGTGCCCTTACATTGGTGATCAGTAGAAGTGTGCCCTTACATTGGTGATCGGTAGAAGAAGTGTGCCCTTACATTGGTGATCAGGAGAAGTGTGCCCTTACATTGGTGATCGGTAGAAGAAGTGTGCCCTTACATTGGTGATCAGGAGAAGTGTGCCCTTACATTGGTGATCAGTAGAAGAAGTGTGCCCTTACATTGGTGATCAGTAGAAGTGTGCCCTTACATTGGTAATCAGCAAGAGAAGTGTGCCCTTACATTGGTGATCAGCAGTAGAAGTGTGCCCTAACATTGGTGATCAGTAGGAGAAGTGTGCCCTTACATTGGTGATCAGTAGAAGAAGTGTGCCCTTACATTGGTGATCAGCAGGAGAAGTGTGCCCTTACATTGGTGATCAGTAGAAGAAGTGTGCCCTTACATTGGTGATCAGCAGGAGAAGTGTGCCCTTACATTGGTGATCAGTGGGAGAAGTGTGCCCTTACATTGGTGATCAGCAGGAGAAGTGTGCCCTTATATTGGTGATCGGTAGGAGAAGTGTGCCCTTCCATTGGTGATCAGTAGAAGAAGTGTGCCCTTACATTGGTGATCAGTAGGAGAAGTGTGCCCTTACACTGGTGATCAGTAGGAGAAGTGTGCCCTTATATTGGTGATCGGTAGGAGAAGTGTGCCCTTACATTGGTGATCAGTAGAAGAAGTGTGCCCTTACATTGGTGATCAGCAAGAGAAGTGTGCCCTTACATTGGTGATCAGTAGAAGAAGTGTGCCCTTACATTGGTGATCAGCAGTAGAAGTGTGCCCTTATATTGGTGATCAGTAGGAGAAGTGTGCCCTTACATTGGTGATCAGTAGGAGAAGTGTGCCCTTACATTGGTGATCAGTAGGAGAAGTGTGCCCTTATATTGGTGATCAGTAGGAGAAGTGTGCCCTTACATTGGTGATCAGCAGGAGAAGTGTGCCCTTACATTGGTGATCGGTAGGAGAAGTGTGCCCTTACATTGGTGATCAGTAGGAGAAGTGTGCCCTTACATTGGTGATCAGCAGGAGAAGTGTGCCCTTACATTGGTGATCAGTAGAAGAAGTGTGCCCTTACATTGGTGATCGGTAGGAGAAGTGTGCCCTTATATTGGTGATCAGTAGGAGAAGTGTGCCCTTACATTGGTGATCAGTAGGAGAAGCGTGCCCTTATATTGGTGATCAGTAGGAGAAGTGTGCCCTTACATTGGTGATCAGTAGGAGAAGTGTGCCCTTACATTGGTGATCAGTAGGAGAAGTGTGCCCTTATATTGGTGATCAGTAGGAGAAGTGTGCCCTTACATTGGTGATCAGCAGGAGAAGTGTGCCCTTACATTGGTGATCAGTAGAAGAAGTGTGCCCTTACATTGGTGATCGGTAGGAGAAGTGTGCCCTTACATTGGTGATCAGTAGGAGAAGTGTGCCCTTACATTGGTGATCAGCAAGAGAAGTGTGCCCTTATATTGGTGATCGGTAGGAGAAGTGTGCCCTTACATTGGTGATCAGTAGAAGAAGTGTGCCCTTATATTGGTGATCAGTAGGAGAAGTGTGCCCTTACATTGGTGATCAGCAGTAGAAGTGTGCCCTTATATTGGTGATCAGTGGGAGAAGTGTGCCCTTACATTGGTGATCAGTAGGAGAAGTGTGCCCTTACATTGGTGATCAGTAGGAGAAGTGTGCCCTTATATTGGTGATCAGTAGGAGAAGTGTGCCCTTACATTGGTGATCAGCAGGAGAAGTGTGCCCTTACATTGGTGATCGGTAGGAGAAGTGTCCCCTAATGTCTCGTACACGCGACCGGTTTTCCCAACAGGAAAACTGTCATGTTTTCTTTTGGTCGGGAAAACCGGCCGTGTGTACATGTTCTATTTTTATTTTTTCCCTTTTGAGGCCGGCCGGTACCGGGTCCCCAAAGTCCGGGAGATCAGGCGCAAAAAGAGGGGGGGGGGGCATTTTCAGCACAAAAAAATGTGCTGAAAAACTCGGCTTATACTTGAGTATATACGGTATCTTTTTTTTTTTTCAAAAGTGTCGCTCTTTTTTTGTTTATAGCGCAAAAAATAAAAACCGCAGAGGTGATCAAATGCCCGCCCGCGCAACTGTCAGTTAAAATGACGCAGTGCGTATCACAAAAAAATGCCCTGGTCATGAACCTTCTGGAGTTCTAGTGGTTATTCACCCCTAAAAGAGGAGAGGGCTATGACGTAGAAGGAGGGACGGGGCTGTGCCAAGGCATTGACTCCCCTGCAGCAGTTACATTGTCTAGGAAGCTCAGAGGCACATTGCAAATCAATAAATAAGTGGAAAGGAAAAAACAAATTGTGCAAGTTACAGTTTAAAATACTTGATGGTGATTTATTTTCATTTTTTAAAGTTGGTGACAGGTTCTCTTTAATGCTGATATAGATTCCAGATTTCTATGGCGTGGAGCCAAGAACCACACAGCCAAGAAATTCAGGAAAGTGAAAGTTTCTCTTCCCCTCACACGTGAATCCATCAACTCATAAACACTGCAACACAAACAAAATATTTCACTGGCAACAAAACACAAAAAAATATTTTGCGGGGAAGCTGTGTGCTCCGACCTGTGTCCCGGGTTTATCTGGCTTATATACAGTGGCCCAGATTCAAGAAGCACTTGCGCCCGCGCAACCATAGTTGCGCGGCGCAAGTGCTTACTTGCTCCGGTGTAACGAGTGCTCCTGATTCAGGAACCTCGTTACACCGAATGCAGCCTAGGATGTGACAGACATAAGCCTCCTTATGCCTTCACATCCCAGGCTGCATTCTTGCGTTGGCCGCTAGGGGGCGCGGCCTTTGTGATCGGCGTGTAGTATGCAAATTGCATACTACCACCGATTCACAAAAGTTGCGCGGGCCCTGCGTACGCAAGGTACGGAGTTTCCGTACGGCGCCTTTAGCATAAGGCTGCTCCTGCTAATAGCAGGCGCAGCCAATGCTAAAGTATAGCCGCCCTTCCCGCTCGTGAAATTTAAATTTCACGTCGTTTACGTAAGTGAACCGTGAATGGCGCTGGACGCCATTCACGTTCACTTAGAAGCAAATGACGTCCTTGCGACGTCATTTGCCGCAATGCACGTCGGGAAAGTTTCCCGACGGAGCATGCGCTGTTAGCTCGGCGCGGGAGCGCGCCTAATTTAAATGATTCCTGCCCCCGGCGGGATCATTTACATTAGGCGCCCTTACGCAGGGCTAATTAGCATAGCGCCCGTGCAATTTACGGAGCTACTGCTCCGTGAATCGCTGGGCAAATGGAAATATTTGCGTGGGCGCAGAGAAAAATCTTTGCTCTTTGCCCACGCAAATATTGCTCCATTCTACTTGAATCTGGGCCAGTATATTCAATTCTTGGAAGATGACTATGCTAGCTTGTGGCAGACCTTCACCACTTCATCCTCCGGACCATTTTGCTGGCCAAAGACCAGGGCCACTTTTTGCGATTCGGCACTGCGTCGCTTTAACTGACAATTTCGCGGTCGTGCGACGTGGCTCCCAGACAAAATTGGCGTCCTTTTTTCCCCACAAATAGAGCTTTCTTTTGGTGGTATTTGATCACCTCTGCGTTTTTTATTTTTTGCGCTATAAACAAAAATAGAGCGACGATTTTGAAAAAAAATCAATATTTTTTACTTTTTGCGATAATAAATATCCCCAAAAATATATAAAAAAAATATTTTTTCCTCAGTTTAGGCCGATACGTATTCTTCTACCTATTTTTGGTAAGCGTTTATCGATTGGTTTGCGCAAAATGTATAGCGTTTACAAAATAGGGGATAGTTTTATTGCTTTTTTTTCCAAAAAATTTTTTTTTACTACTAATGGCGGCGATCAGCTTTTTTTTGCGTGACTGCGACATTATGGCGGACACATCGGACAATTTTGACACCTTTTTGGGACCATTGTCATTTTCACAGCAAAAAATGCATTTAAAATGCATTGTTTATTGTGAAAATGACAATTGCAGTTTGGGAGTTAACCACTGGCGCTGATGGGGTTATGTGTGATCTCGTCTGTGTTTCTAACTGTAGGGGGGTGTGGCTGTAGGTGTGACGTCATCGATTGTGATTCCCTATAAAAGGGAACACACGATCGATGACGGCGCCACAGTGAAGAACGGGGAAGGTGTGTTTACACACGGCTCTCCCCGTTCTTCAGCTCCGGGGACCGATCGGGGGACTCCAGCGGTGATCGGGTCCGCGAGTCCCGCGGTCACGGAGCTTCGGACCGGGTCACGTGCACACACCCGCGACCCCATGGCTGGGCTTAAAGGGCAACGTACAGGTACGTTGATGTGCCCAGCCGTGACATTCTGCCAACGTAAGTCGTCGTGAAGGGGTTAAAACAAGTTTTTATTACAAAAATAAACAAAGTTCATTTACATATTCATAGAATAAATGTATTATGTTGTGACAACTCATATTTTACATTCTACTGATACCAATAAAATTTCTTTTTTTTTCATAAACATAAACATAAATCAAAAAGTAAAAAATATTGTGTTTTTTTTCAAAATTGTCGCTCTTCTTTTGATTATAGCGCAAAAAATAAAAACCGCAGAGGTGATCAAATACCACCAAAAGAAAGCTCTATTTGTGGGGAAAAAAGGGCGTCAATTTTGTTTGGGAGCCACGTCGCACGACCGCGCAATTGTCATTCAAAGTGCGACAGCGCTGAAAACTAAAAATTGGTCTGGGCAGGAAGGGGGTGGAAAATGCCCAGTATGGGAGGGGTTAAAGAGCCCTAACATTCCCAAGCAGGCTGTATTTACATGTAAATGAACAAATTCGCCAGCACACCACGGATCGTAGATACGTTCCAAAAATGTAATGCAAAAAAAGCATCACAAAAAGTGCAACGTTTCGAGGCCACGCAGGACCTCTTCGTCAGGCACTTGCCTGACGAAGAGGCCCTGCGTGGCCTCGTAAACGTTGCACTTTTCGTGATGCTTTTTTTGCAAATTCATTTTAGGACGTATTTACGCTCCATGGTGTGCTGGCGAATTTGTTCATTTGTCTGATGGTTCCAGTGCCCAGCTGGTGATCGGTTCAGCACCCACCTATTTTCTATGAGCCGTTTCAAAAGTCCAGGAACGTGTGCAATTGGAATATTGATTAGACTGTATTTACATGTAGACTGCTTTTTGTCATGGACATGCATTAATGTCTGGCAGCTTACCTTTTCCTCATGTCTCCATTAGAGGCCTGACTCTCTTCTGGCTGCCTTTTTATCATCTCTCCTCCCTGTATGGCTCCACCCCAGGCCATCCCAGGAAGTCTATATTAACTGTTGCACTGCAGGTCTGCTTTGCTGTTCAACTTTGTTTGTTAGCTTGTTCCTGTCTGCCGTGTGCTACGTTTACCTTCCTGTGTACCGAGTTTTGGCTCGTCTCTGACTACTCCTGTTTGCCTGTGACTCTGACCTTTTGGCCTGTCTCTTGGTTACCCTTGTGTGCCTGTTGCCCCGACCTCGGCTTACCCATCACCATCCCTTGTGTCCTCAGTGACTCCTCAGTGACTTCCCCTCTCTCCCTACGAAGCGTGACCTGGGGGACCCCAGGGGCCGCGACCTGGGTTCAGTTGCAGCGAAGGCCATCCTCACCACTAGAGGCTCTGGTGAACACCTGCTGGACCTTAGACTCCTCGCCCTGGGGAATCTTGGGTTCACGTTGCCTGTCCATCCGCAGCAGTCTGCTATTGGGTTCACTACCTTGCGGTGCACCCCTGTCTCCATCGGGGTGCATTTGTCATCTGGCCACAGGTGACCTGACACTATTACTGATTGATGTGATGCTGAGCCTCCATTATTGAAAGAACTGAAATCCAATGAATGAAAGGGGGCGGGATCAGGGACATTCTGGATAGGAAGGAAAGAACTAGATGATGCTGTGTGTCCTCCAGCCAGGAAATTAGGTGATTTGCTGCAGCTTCCAATGCACATTGTCAGAAGCTCACAGTGTACAGTGAAATCAGAGGAAGTTATTTCAGTTCAAGGTGAGTATATTTTTAGCCATAATTAAAGTGACCTAGGGGACCCCAGGGGCCGCGACCTGGGTTCAGTTGCAGCAAAGGCCATCCTCACCACTAGAGGCTCTGGTGAACACCTGCTGGACCTTGGACTCCGCGCCCCGGGGAATCTTGGGCTCGCGTTTCCTGTCCATCCGCAGCAGTGTGCTATTGGGTTGACTACCTTGCAGTGCACCCCTGTCTCCATCCGGGTGCATTTGTCACCTGGCCACAGGTGACCTGACACTATTACTGATTGATGTGATGCTGAGCCTCCATTATTGAAAGAACTGAAATCCAATGAATGAAAGGGGGCAGGGTCAGGGACATTCTGGATAGGAAGGAGAGAACTAGATGATGCTGTGTGACCTCCAGCCAGGAAATGAGGTGGGTCTCTATCTGACTTGCTGCAGCTTCCAATGCACATTGTCAGAAGCTCACAGTGTGCAGTGAAATCAGAGGAAGTTATTTCAGTTCAAGGTGAGTATATTTTTAGCCATAATTAAAGTGACCTGGGGGACCCCAGGGGCCGCGACCTGGGTTCAGTTGCAGCAAAGACCATCCTCACCACTAGAGGCTCTGGTGAACACCTGCTGGACCTTAGACTCCGCGCCCTGGGGAATCTTGGGTTCACGTTTCCTGTCCATCCGCAGCAGTCTGCTATTGGGTTCACTACCTTGCGGTGCGCCCCTGTCTCCATCGGGGTGCATTTGTCACCTGGCCACAGGTGACCTGACACTATTACTGATTGATGTGATGCTGAGCCTCCATTATTGAAAGAACTGAAATCCAATGAATGAAAGGGGGCGGGGTCAGGGACATTCAGGATGGGGAAAGGAAAGGACTAGATGATGCTGTGTGTCCTCCAGCCAGGAAATGAGGTGGGTCTCTATCTGACTTGCTGCAGCTTCCAATGCACATTGTCGGAAGCTCACAGTGTGCAGTGAAATCAGAGGAAGTTATTTCAGTTCAAGGTGAGTATATTTTTAGCCATAATTAAAGTGACCTGGGGGACCCCAGGGGCCGCGACCTGGGTTCAGTTGCAGCGAAGGCCATCCTCACCACTAGAGGCTCTGGTGAACACCTGCTGGACCTTAGACTCCGCGCCCTGGAGAATCTTGGGTTCACGTTTCCTGTCCATCCGCAGCAGTCTGCTATTGGGTTCACTACCTTGCGGTGCGCCCCTGTCTCCATCGGGGTGCATTTGTCACCTGGCCACAGGTGACCTGACACTATTACTGATTGATGTGATGCTGAGCCTCCATTATTGAAAGAACTGAAATCCAATGAATGAAAGGGGGCGGGGTCAGGGACATTCAGGATGGGGAAAGGAAAGGACTAGATGATGCTGTGTGTCCTCCAGCCAGGAAATGAGGTGGGTCTCTATCTGACTTGCTGCAGCTTCCAATGCACATTGTCGGAAGCTCACAGTGTGCAGTGAAATCAGAGGAAGTTATTTCAGTTCAAGGTGAGTATATTTTTAGCCATAATTAAAGTGACCTGGGGGACCCCAGGGGCCGCGACCTGGGTTCAGTTGCAGCGAAGGCCATCCTCACCACTAGAGGCTCTGGTGAACACCTGCTGGACCTTAGACTCCGCGCCCTGGAGAATCTTGGGTTCACGTTTCCTGTCCATCCTCAGCAGTCTGCTATTGGGTTCACTACCTTGCGGGGCACCCCTGTCTCCATCCGGGTGCATTTGTCATCTGGCCACAGGTGACCTGACACTATTACTGATTGATGTGATGCTGAGCCTCCATTATTGAAAGAACTGAAATCCAATAAATGAAAGGTGGGGGGGTCATGGAGATTCTGGATAGGAAGAAGCTCACAGTGTGCAGTGAATTCAGAGGAAGTTATTTCAGTTCAAGGTGAGTGTATTTTTAGCCCTAATTAAAGTTCCGTGGTAAGTGGTTTTCAGTGTAATATATTTGGCAGGAACCGTCTCAGCCGAGGTTACGGGACAATTTTATTTCCGCTTTAATGATGGCTGGAAGCCGTCCAGATTTCCTCCCTCGTTCAGCGGAATTTTTCGCAGAGCAGCTGTCAGCGGGGGACGTACTTTACCTCCAATGATGTCTGGAAATATTTGGAGTATCTTTTTTATTTGCTTGGAGATGTTTGTGGTATCTGTTTATTTTCTTTGAGCTGTCATTGTTGGCTGCAGGACCTCGCGTTCTCTATTCTGTGCTGTTACTTAACCACTTCAGCCCCGGACCATTTGGCTGGCCAAAGACTAGAGCACTGTTTGTGATTCCGCACTGCGTCGCTTTAACTGACAATTGCGCGGTCGTGCGTCGTGGCTCGCAAACAATATTGGCGTCCTTTCCCCCCCCCCCCCACAAATAGAGCTTTCTTTTGGTGGCATTTTATCACCTCTGCGTTTTTTTTTTTTTGCGCTATAAACAAAAATAGAGCGAAAAAAAATGCAATATTTTTTTACTTTTTGCTATAATAAATATCCCAATTTTGTTTTAAAAAAAAAACTTTTTTTTTACTCACTTTAGGCCGATACGTATTCTTTTACATATTTTTGGTAAAAAAAAAAATCGAAATAAGCGCAAAAGTTATAGGGCCAGATTCACGTACTTGCGCTTTCGCGTAATGTATCCCCTTTACGTTACTCCGCCGCAAGTTTTCATCGTAAGTGCTTGATTCACAAAGCACTTGCGTGAAAACTTGCGGCGGCGTAGCGTAAAGCCGTCCGGCACAAGCCTGCCTAATTCAAATGGGGCGGGGACCATTTAAATTAGGCGCGTCCCCGCGCCGAACGTTCTGCGCATGCTCCGTTTGGAAATTTCCCGCCATGCTTTGCGCGAAATTACGCCCCCCCCCCCGACGTGTTTTTTGAACGGCGACATATTCCCGGACGTCATATGCAAAAAAAATAAATAAATGTAAATTCGACGCGGGAACGACGGCCATACACACACGCAGAATACACATACACACACTGAAAAGGTACTGGAGAGGCGGTGCAGCTATAATCTTGGTATTTTTTTTTTTAGAAAAACACTGATTTTTATATACTGTACCTGTTTTTTCTGAGTCTGGCAACCCTGATGGGGCCCCCTAGTGGCATGGGGCCCTCGGGCAGTGCCCGAATGGTCAGTCCGCCCTTGACTATAGCTCATGTGCCCACAGAGAGGGCTCTTCGTGCCAGCTGTGGCACGTGTGCCATAGGTTCGCCATCACTGCTTTAGATGATTAACAATCAGGTATATCATCCGAGGTCCTCACACTAGAGAATGCGGATGAGATGCACAGTATGGTAAAACAAGATAAATGATTAATGGCTGGGCAGAAAATGTGAGATCATCACCCAATGTGGATAAGGTGCATGGAGCGGCATCACAAGATAGATGACTAATGGTCAGGCGGACAATCTAAGGTCAACACAAATAAGAAAGTATGGATGGAGTGCATGGAATGGTACCACAAGATAGATGACTAATGGACAGGCGGACAGTCTAAACGATCCAATTGTTGGCCAACCGAGCGTCTGATTTTTGTCTTCAGGGCGTGTGCCTGGATCTTGTTTTGCATACTAACAGTACACAACAAACACGAACGTAGTGACGTACTACGAGGAATTTCAGCTCTTGAGCGCCACCCTTTGGGCCCCTTCTGCTAATTTTGTGTTTGGTGAGCATTGATTCTGAGCATGCGTGTTTGTACTTTCGACTTTTGTGTGAAAGATTTGTGTACTGACCATCAGAAAGCCTAGGTTCACACTGCTGCGAATTCAAAATCGCGGCCCGAAATCGCAAAAAGTAGTACAGGAACTACTTTTTGAAATCGCAGATGCGGCGTCGCACTGATTAGGACAGTGCCATTGCCGGCAATTGCCGCCGATTTGAGATGCGATTTGACATGTCAAATCGCATCTCAAATCGTTCCAAATCGTACCCAGTGTGAACCAGGGCAAAATCTGACAACCAACCGTTGTCGGTCTAACATTTACTAGCATGTCATCCAACAATTGTTGGCTGAAAGTTGGACAACAGTTGTCAAAAGGAGCAGATTTTAGGACAACAGCCTGTCAACAGACAATCCCCTACCAACAATTGGATCGTGTGTACGAGGCTTAAAGGGGAGTTTCACCCTAAAAACAACTTTTTCTTATTACACTGGCCCCCCACATTACAATACAATGCCTATTAGGTTTTTTTTTATGCTGTACATACCTTCGTACAGCTAATTCGTGGTACCATTCCATGCACTTCATCCATACTTTCTTGTGCGATGACTTAAAGGGGAGGTTCACCCTAAAAACGACTTTTTCTTATTACCCTGGCCCCCCACATTACAATACGATTATGCCTATTATGTTTTTTTTGATGCTGTACATACCTTGGTTCAGCTAATTCACCCGTGGCTTCCGGGTTGCGAGTCCCGCGGGAGTGGGCGTTCCTAACATGCTGGTGATTGACGTCTTGACAAAAAACGAGCTCCCCCCGTCGTGTAAGCCGCGTCACGATTGGCGAAAGGAGCCGAACGGCGAGTCGGCGCTATACTGCGCCTGCGCATCGCCGTTCGGCCCCCCTCGTGACGCGGCTTACGCGACGGGGGGGAGCTCGTTTTTTGTCAAAACGTCAATCACCAGCATGTTAGGAACGCCCACTCCCGCGGGACTCGCAACCCGGAAGCCACGGGAGAATTAGCTGTACCAAGGTATGTACAGCATCAAAAAAAAACCTAATAGGCATAATCGTATTGTAATGTGGGGGGCCAGTGTAATAAGAAAAAGTCGTTTTTAGGGTGAACCTCCCCTTTAAGTCATCGCACAAGAAAGTATGGATGAAGTGCATGGAATGGTACCACGGGGGTAAATTATTAATGGTCAGGCAGACAATTTAAGGTCCTTGTGACAGACCTAGCCGGGACAGAGGCTTTTGGAGAGGACTGAATGCTAGCCTCTTGCCTTCTGATTACGGGCCCTGAATTTTAAGGGAACAATACTCTTTGCAAGGTGTATGCCTGGGGACCTTGAAGTAATGTTACTTTGGATTCAAGTCCATGTCCCCCCAAGACACACAGACTCTGGGAACCCTGTATATGCCATATTATAGTGATGGCTTCATAATGTTGGGGCGCATAGAAGATGCTGATGCCATCAACTCCAGCCACCTGCTATAATGTGTTTATTGGCTAGTGTGGGATCTAAGTCTTTCACCCATTGTTGTTTGTGTTAATTAACTCTGCTATTGTGTGAAGGAGTTCCGTGTTGATTTGTGATCATGTGTATTGTAGTTAGGGAGCTAGGAGACAGCCAGGCTAGGAACTGAGGGGTCATGTCTCTGAGTCACCGAGGCTGGCTAAAGGTTTAGATAATTAGCTCATGTTAATTAGGTTTCTGGTTACAGTTTGTATTGGCATTCTTGTGTATATATTTGTGTGAGATCTCGAATAAAAGGCTATTCTCAATGTACTCCAAGACTGGTGTTGTCTGGTGACTGGGTGGGCTAAAGAGTCTTAGATAGTGACGATTCTGGACAGAGGAAGCATTGACGGCGGACATAGTCCTGTTGGAGGACCTGGGTTCGACACAGTCATCACACAAGAAAGTATGGATGAAGTGCGGGGGGGGAATAGTGCCCCATCATTGGTAATCAGTAGGAGGGATAGTGTCTCATAATTGGTTTCAGTGGAAGGAATAGTGCCCCATCATTGGTAATAGTGGGAGGAAAAATGCTCCATCATTGATATTAAAGGGAGGAATAATGTCCCATTGTTGGTATTAGTGGGAGGAATATTGCCCCATCATTGGTGTCAGTGGGAGGAATAGTGCCCCATCATTGATATTAATGGGAAGAATAGTGTCCCATTCTTGGCATTAGTGGGAGGAATAGTGCCCCATCATTAGTGGGAGGAATAGTGCCCCATCATTGGTATCAGTGGGAGGAATAGTGTCCCGTCATTGATATTAATGGGAGGAATAGTGCCCCATCATTGATATTAATGGGAAGAATAGTGTCCCATTCTTGGCATTAGTGGGAGGAATAGTTCCCCATCATTTGTATCAGTGGGAGGAATAGTGTCCCATCATTGATATTAATGGGAGGAATAGTGTCCCATCATTGGTATCAGTGGGAGGAATAGTGTCCCATCATTGATATTAATGGGAGGAATAGTTCCCCATCATTGGTATCAGTGGGAGGAATAGAGCCCCATCATTGGTTTTAGTGGGAGGAATAGTGCCCCATCATAAGTGGGAAGAATAGTGCCCCATCATTGGTTTTAGTGGGAGGAATAGTGTCCCATCATTGATATTAATGGGAGGAATAGTGTCCCATCATTTGTATCGGTGGGAGGAATAGTGTCCCATCATTTGTATCGGTGGGAGGAATAGTGTCCCATCATTTGTATCGGTGGGAGGAATAGTGTCCCATCATTTGTATCGGTGGGAGGAATAGTGTCCCATCATTTGTATCAGTGGGAGGAATTGTGTCCCATCATTGATATTAATGGGAGGAATAGTGTCCCCTCATTTGTATCGGTGGGAGGAATAGTGCCCCATCTCTCTCTCTCTCTCGTCCATTTTTCTTCCTGTCGCCTCTCCCTTTCTTTACCATCTATCCTATTTTTCCAGTGGCAGCCACTAGGGGGAGACTATTTATAACAGAGTTCTAATAATATAAAACTGAAAGAAATGTAAAATGTGAGAAATTCACCTAAAAAAATTCCTTTCAGGTCAAATATACAATAATAATTCAACATGTGAGCTCACTAAACATGCATCGCATCACGTCACGTTCAATTGCTTTTGGTTCTGCTTTCTTTCCACTGATAAGAATTCCAGGAAAAGTAAAAACGCAAATATGTTGTTTTTCACGTGGCTGTAAAGACGTCTGTCTCCTGTCCTCGTATCCAGACATGCAAGACTCCATTTTCTGTGCCTACAGAGGTCTCTCTTTGTTGTCCACATTCCGCCTCCTGCCTAAACCTTGCATGCCGCCTAAAATCTGCTTCCCCACCTTCCCCCGGTGTGTGAAACATGTCATTGCTCTATGAATAAGATGTTTGTATCACTTCCTCCTCATTTTAGCTGCACTCCTGGCGCAAGCATCGTCTGGAATTTCTGCTGGTGTGCCAAGGAGAAAATACCAGCGACGGCCTCTCCATTAGGGGCGCACGGACGCGAACCCCCCCCCCCCAATCCAGGCGTCCGCCCCCTGATCTACATACAGTAACATGGATTCTAATGGCGGGGTGTTTTTTTTGCATTGCATGAATCCATGTATTGTTGCTGCCGCCCACTATTCAGATGGCCGGCCCCCTGGTGAGCGCCGACCATCTGAATAACGGCAGCCGGTTGGCTTTGGAAGTGCCTATCAGAGCCAGCGGCTTTCCGATTACAGCCCTCAGGCGTCATCGAGGGCGGGAGAAGAAATCGAGGGCGGGAGAAGACATCGAGGGCGGGAGAAGACATCGAGGGCGGGAGAAGACATCGAGGGCGGGAGAAGACATCGAGGGCGGGAGAAGACGAGGTTTTACAGGGCACAGTGGCAGCATTTAACAGGGCACAGTGGCAGCATTTAACAGGGCACAGTGGCTATAATTGATGGGCACAGTAGCTATAATTGATAGGCACAGTGGCTACAATTGATTATTAATGGGCACAGTGGTTACAATTAATGGGCACAGTGGTGACAACAATTGATGGCACAGTGGTAACAATTGATGGCACAGTGGCTGCGTTTGTTGGCATGGCACAGTGGCTGCGTTTGGCATGGCACAGTGGTGACAATTGATGGGCACAGTGGTGACAATTGATGGGCATAGTGGTAACAATTGATGGCACAGTGGTAACAATTGATGGCACAGTGGTAACAATTGATGGCACAGTGGCTGCGTTTGATGGCATGGCACAGTGGCTGCGTTTGATGGCATGGCACAGTGGTGACAATTGATGGGCACAGTGGTGACAATTGATGGGCACAGTGGTGACAATTGATAAGCACAGTGGTGACAATGGGCACAGTGGTGACAATTGATGGGACAGTGGCTGCGTTTGATGGCATGGCACAGTGGCTGCATTTGATGGCACAGTGGTGACAATGGGCACAGTGGTGACAATTGATGGCACAGTGGCTGCGTTTGATGGCATGGCACAGTGGCTGCATTTGATGGCACAGTGGTGACAATTGATGGCACAGTGGCGACAATTGATAAGCACAGTGGTGACAATGGGCACAGTGGTGACAATTGATGGGACAGTGGCTGCGTTTGATGGCATGGCACAGTGGCGACAATTGATGGCACAGTGGTGACAATTGATGGCACAGTGGCTGCGTTTGATGGGCACAGTGGCTGCGTTTGATGGGCACAGTGGCTGCGTTTGATGGGCACAGTGTCTGAAATTGATGGGCACAGTGGCTGCAATTGATGGGCACAGTAGCTGCGTACGATGAGCACAGTGAGGCTGCAACTGTTTTTTTTTCCGTTTGTTTGCGCCCCCCCAAAAAAATGTAAAACCAGCCACCACTGCAAGCCAGTGATCCCTACATGTTTCGCCAAACAATCGCACATTGTTGCGGGGCTGGATTGCAGCCGTGGGGCGGCTCGGTTTCTTGGAGGCACCTGGGTAGGTAGTAACGAAAAGAGAACAAAATGAGGTTTCCGTCACTACGGGATTAAATACGGAGTATTGGGTTTTGGAGGAAACTGTAAAGAAAAATTGGCCAATTATCTGTAATGACCCTCAACTGAGAAAGATTCTTCTAAACCAGTTTATTCAGAGAAGAGCGAGCGAGGAGAATTAGAGATCATATAGTAAAAAATGTACCTGACCCACCCAAGGAAATAGTAACCTTTGACCAAAAAGGTTTCTACAAAGTGGGGTAAATGTAAACCTTGTAGAACCACTAAAAAAAGGAACAAGAAAAACCATAGAATTCCAATCCAACACAACTATGCAAAAATACGAGATAGACAAAGTCATTGTGTGTTGCAGCACACAGTGTAACCTTTGTGTTGGAATGCAGCTGGGGGCTACACTACAGAGGGAGAACAATGAGAAAACTCTCTATTGGGATAGGTGAGCCTATTAAAGGGGTTGTAAAGGTTCATGCTTTTTCACCCTCATGCATCCTTTGCATTAACTGCTTGCCGACCGCCCACCATCGTTTTACGGCTGCCCTGCGCGAGAGCACGTAATATAACGTCGGCTCTCATGCAGGCCACTAGGGGGCGCGTGCCCGCCGGGCACACGCGATCGCTCGATACAGAGCGGGAACCGGGAGCTGTGAGTGTAAACACACAGCTCCCGGTCCTGTCAGGGGAGAAATGCCCGACTGTCTGTTCATACAATGTATGAACAGCGATCTGTCATTTCCCCTAGTCAGTCCCACCCCCCCTACAGTTAGAACACACCCAGGGAACATACTTACCCCTTCCCCGCCCCCTAGTGTTAACCCCTTCACTGCCAGTGCCATTTTTACAGTAATCAATGCATTTTTATAGCACTGATCACTATAAAAATGCCAATGGTCCCAAAAAATGTGTCAAAAGTGTCCGAAGTGTCCGCCATAATGTCGCAGTACCGAAAAAAAATCGCTGATCGCCGCCATTACTAGTAAAAAACAAATATTAATAAAAATGACATAAAAATACCCCCTATTTTGTAAACGCTATAACTTTTGCGCAAACCAATCAATAAACGCTTATTGCAATTTTTTTTACGAAAAATAGGTAGAAGAATACGTATTGGCCTAAACTGAGGAAAAAAAATGTTTTTTTATATAGTTTTGGGGGATATTTATTATAGCAAAAAGTAAAAAATATAAAAAAAAATCAAAATTGTCGCTCTATTTTTGTTTATAGCGCAAAAAATAAAAACCGCAGAGGTGATCAAATACCACCAAAAGAAAGCTCTATTTGTGGGAAAAAAAGGACGCTAATTTTGTTTGGTAGCCACGTCGCACGACCGCGCAATTGTCAGTTAAAGCAACGCAGTGCTGAATCGCAAAAAGTGCTCTGGTCCTTGGGCAGCAATATGGTCCGGGGGTTAAGTGGTTAAGGTGAAAAAACATCTGACAGTTGTGGGCCCCCCGTTTTACTTACCTAAGCCCGTTCACCTGCTCCGCTCTCCCCCGGCGTCCTCTTCTCTGCTCAGTCTGGCCATTGATTGGCTAGAGTGGATGGATTGATAGCAGTGCAGCCATTGGCTCGTGCTGCTGTCAATCACATCCAATGATGCAGGGTGCCGGGGGGCGGGGCCAACTGATACAGTGAGCAGCTATAGCCGCCGGCTGTATCACGGGAGCGCGCCTGCAAGAACTAACTCCCATGGGAGAGTGCTCCAATGAAGGGGGTTAGTTCTTTGCGGGGAGGAGCCGAGACAGCTGCCGAGGGACCCCAGAAGACCAGGTTGGGGGCCACAAATTATCCTTTACAACCCCTTTCTAATCTTCAGGTTTTCCTATTTCTTATTTTCGGATTTTAGATTTTCCAAATGTAAAAATTTCTTAACTTCCGAATTCCGAACTTTTCAGAATTGTCTAATTACAATTTTTTTAATTAACGCATTTCCAAATTCCGAATTTTCGAATTTTCTAATTTATGAATTTTGTTTGAATTTTCGGATTTCTGAAAAAAACAAAAAACTAATTAAACAAAATGAAACCAAACACATATTTCTGCAGTGCACATGTCTAACAGTTATCCATCATATAAGGGCCATAATGAAATACAAAATATAATGAATAACAAAGAAGACAGAATAATATACATCATGATATGCTAATAAGTTTCAATGAATAGGAATACATTTTTTTTTTATTTGCATACTATACATTAAAGGAGCGTACAGCATCCAAATGACTAGACCATGGCATTAATGGGACCTCATATGGGATGATGTGCAGTAGTGGTGACACTCGCCTATCATGTATGTGATAAATAAATTGGTCAAAATTTGATTGACATTCAGAGGACTTTGGGATTCCAGCAGCTTCTGAGCTACTCTGTATTAGGACAATTACTAAAGATGCCAGTATTGTGTCCACCAGTTTCCTCCTGGCCCCCCTATACTGTTCCCTCCTGGCCCCCTATACTGTTTCCTCCTGGCCCCCCTGAAATATACTGTTCCCTCCTGGCCCCCCTATACTGTTCCCTCCTGCCCCCCTATACTGTTCCCTCCTGGCCCCCCTATACTGTTTCCTGCTGCCCCCCTGAACTATACTGTTCCCTCCTGGCTCACATATACTGCTTCCTCCTGCCACCCTGAAATATACTGTTACCTCCTGGCCCCCCTATACTGTTCCCTTCTGGCCCCCCTATACTGTTCCCTCCTGGCCCCCTATACTGTTTCCTGCTGCCCCCCTGAACTATACTGTTTCCTCCTGGCCCCCCTGAAATATACTGTTCCCTCCTGGCCCCCTCTACTGTTACCTCCTGGCCCCCCTCTACTGTTGCCTCCTGGCCCCCCTCTACTGTTCCCTCCTGGCCCCCCTATACTGTTCCCTCCTGGCTCACATATACTGCTTCCTCCTGCCACCCTGAAATATACTGTTACCTCCTGGCCCCCCTATACTGTTCCCTTCTGGCCCCCCTGAACTATACTGTTCCCTCCTGGCCCCCCTATACTGTTTCCTTCTGGCCCCCCTGGACTATACTTTTCCTTCTGGCCCCTCTATACTGTGCTGTTCCCTCCTAGCCCCCTGTGCTGTTCCCTCCCCTCTTGGCCCCCCGTACTGTGTTGTTCTCTCTTGGCCCCCCTACACTGTTTCCTCCTGGCCCTCTTAAACTGTGCTCTCCGCCCCCCATACTGTGCTGTGCTCTCCGGCCCCCCCCCATACTGTGCTGTGCTCTCCGGGCCCTCCCATACTGTGCTGTGCTCTCCGGTCCCCCCATACTGTGCTCTCCGGGGCCCACCCCATACTGTGCTGTGCTCTCCGGTCCCCCCATACTGTGCTCTCCGGGGCCCACCCCATACTGTGCTGTGCTCTCCGGTCCCCCCCATACTGTGCTGTGCTCTCCAGGGCCCCCCCATACTGCGCTGTACTCTCCAGGCCCCCCCATACTGTGCTGTACTCTGCGGTCCCCCCATACTGTGCTGTGCTCTCCGGGATCCCCCCATACTGTGCTGTGCTCTCCGGGCCCCCCCATACTGTGCTGTGCTCTCCGCCCCCCATACTGTGCTGTGCTCTCCAAGCCCCCCCCCCATACTGTGCTGTACTCTCCGGGCCCCCCCCCATACTGTGCTGTGCTCTCCGGTCCCCCCATACTGTGCTGTGCTCTCCGGGGCCCCCCCATACTGTACTGTGCTCTCCGGGGCCCCCCCATACTGTGCTGTGCTCTCCGGTCCCCCCATACTGTGCTGTGCTCTCCGGGCCGCCCCCCATATTGTGCTGTGCTCTGCGGTCCCCCCATACTGTGCTGTGCTCTCCGGGCCGCCCCCCATATTGTGCTGTGCTCTCCGGTCCCCCCATACTGTGCTGTGCTCTCCGGGCCGCCCCCCATATTGTGCTGTGCTCTGCGGTCCCCCCATACTGTGCTGTGCTCTCCGGGCCCCCCCCATACTGTGCTGTGCTCTCCGGGGCCCCCCCCTACTGGGCTGTGCTCTCCGGGCCCCCCCATACTGTGCTGTGCTCTCCGGGGCCCCCCAATACTGTGCTGTGCTCTCCGCGCCCCCCATACTGTGCTGTACTCTCCCGGTCCCCCCATACTGTGCTGTGCTCTCCAGGGCCCCCCCATACTGTGCTGTGCTCTCCGGTCCCCCCATACTGTGCTGTGCTCTCCAGGGCCCCCCTATACTGTGCTGTTTCCTCCTGATCCCCCTATACAGTACCCTCCTGGACCCCCTGTGCTCTGCCCTGCTGACCCCTTGTACACGGCTTTTCAGATCACATCAATGTTCCGTGAGCTGTAGATATGAAAATAATTTTCAGGGGTTCCCCGAGATCTCAGGGGTTCCTCCAAGGTAGAAAGGTGGAGAAACTCGGGTTTAAAGGAGAAGTTCACCTTTTTAAAAATAAATAAATAATAATAATAACAATAATAATAATAATAATAATAACAATAATAATAACAATAATAATAATAATAATAATGATAATAATAATAATAATAATAATAATAATAATAATGATAATAATAATAATAATAATAATAATAATAATAATAATAATAAATGCACATATTTTTTTTTTGCAGGAGAAAAAGATGTGGCAGCCTGCAAGATCCTGCAACAACCCGAATTCTCCTGTCACATTTCACAGTAAAACCCGGGGGGAAGTTTGCACTTTGCACACATTTGTAAATATTTGTGTGAACTGTTAGACAGGACAGGCTGGTTTGCTGCAGGCTGGTTGGCAAGTTGAGTTGGGAATTTTTCTTTGATGTTTGACAACTTCCATGCGCTCCTCGCTGCAAACGGCAGTTATAGGTTGGTGTGGTCGCCATCTGTTTGTACTGTTGGTGAATTGGTGAGGGGGGCGCACCGGATACCTTCACTGCCATTGTGCCAGAGGGAGAACTACCAGGGATGCACAGGTCGCACTTGGTGTTCTGCCACTGGGGGGGGGGGGGGACCACCTACCTGACCTCTCCACCCATTGCTGCAGACAGATGCCATGTTGGGAGATGGAAACTGGAAGAGAAAGTCAGCTGACGGGCCAGTAGAGTGGAGAAGGAGAAGGAGAAAGAGCTCTCCTCTGTGCTAGGAGACCCTGTGTCATGAGAGACATCAATGGAGGAATTTGAGGGGAGCCACACTCATACACTGATACACTGAGCATGGAGGGAGAATCAACTGACACTGAGAGCAAGTGAGTGCCAGTGCCACTGATTCCAGAGTCCAGAGTCATAGACTAAGCATTGAGGTTCAATGTGAAACGCGTCAGCTGTTTATTTCCCACTGTATGCTGTTTTTTGTAGTGCATTTTCTTTTTACCCAATAAAGGGCACGTCTTTTTTAGACATTGGAGTGCGGCTGTCCATATACATTCCTTCCTTTGCATGCTTCGTGCATTGCCGGCACCCGTTGGTTCTTGAGTGGACAGTGATTGCCTTAGGTGTGCTCACCTGGAGCGGCAGTTTTCCCTATCCCCCCCACCACAACTGCCCCAATCCTCCCCACTGACCCCCTCCCCCCAACCACCATCACCACTGCCATTGATCCTATCCCCCACCTCTACCGTCACCACGGCCACTGGTCCTATCCCCCCCCACCATCACCACTGCCACTGGCCCCCCCACCACCGCTGCCTCTGACTGATCACATCCCCCCCACCACAACTGCCCCAATCCTCCCCACTGACCCCCTCCCCCCCACCACCATCACCACTGCCACTGATCCCATCCCCCACCATCACCACTGATCCCCCCACTACCAACACTGCCACTGGCCCCCCCACCACCGCTGCCTCTGACTGATCACATCCCCCCCACCACAACTGCCCCAATCCTCCCCACTGACCCCCTCCCCACCACCATCACCACTGCCATTGATCCTATCCCTCAGCACTACCGTCACCACTGCCACTGGTCCTATCCCCCCCACCACCATCACCACTACCACTGATTCCCCCCACCATCACCACTACCACTGATCCCATCCCCCACCATCACCACTGCCACTGATTCCCCCCACCCCCACCAACAATGCCACTGGTCCCATCACCACTAATCCCATGCCCCACCTATTCCTATGGAACACGTTCTGTTTTTTTATTATTATTATTATTATTATTCTATTTATTTTCTTCCTATGGAACACGTCCTTTTTTTTTTATTATTATTATTATTATTATTATTATTATATTTATTTTCTTCCTATGGAACGCATTCTTTTTTTTTATTATTATATTTATTTTCTTCCTATGAAACATGTTCTTTTTTTTTTTTTATTATTATTATTATTATTATATTTATTTTCTTCCTATGGAACACGTCCTTTTATTATTATTATTATTATTATTATTATTATTATATTTATTTTCTTCCTATGGAACGCATTCTTTTTTTTTATTATTATATTTATTTTCTTCCTATGGAACATGTTCTTTTTTTTTTTTAATTATTATTATTATTATTATTATTATTATTATTACATTTATTTTCTTCCTATGGAACACGTCCGTTTTATTATTAATTTTATTATTATTATATTTATTTTCTTCCTATGGAACACGTCCTTTTATTATTATTATTATTATTATTATTATTATTATATTTATTTTCTTCCTATGGAACGCGTTCTTTTTTTTTATTATTATATTTATTTTCTTCCTATGGAAAATGTTCTTTTTTTATTATTATTATTATTATTATTATTATTATTATTATTACATTTCTTTTCTTCCTATGGAACACGTCCTTTTTATTATTATTATTATTATTATTATTATTATTATTATTATTATTATTATTATTATTATTATATTTATTTTCTTCCTATGGAACGCATTCTTTTTTTTTATTATTATATTTATTTTCTTCCTATGGAACATGTTCTTTTTTTATTATTATTATTATTATTATTATTACATTTATTTTGTTCCTATGGAACACGTCCTTTTTATTATTATTATTATTATTATTATATTTATTTTCTTCCTATGGAACACGTCCTTTTATTATTATTATTATTATTATTATTATTATTATATTTATTTTCTTCCTATGGAACGCGTTCTTTTTTTTTTATTATTATATTTATTTTCTTCCTATGGAAAATGTTCTTTTTTTATTATTATTATTATTATTATTATTATTATTATTATTATTATTATTATTATATTTCTTTTCTTCCTATGGAACGCGTTCTTTTTTTATTATTATTATTATATTTATTTTCTTCCTATGGAACATGTTTTTTTATTATTATTATTATTATTATTATTATTATTATTATTATTATTATATTTATGTTCTTCCTATGGAACACGTTCTGTAGTGCAAATCTGCAAAATGCAAAGAGCCATAAACCTGCTGCCATCGGTGTGCCTCCAGCCTTATAGAACGAGCTGAAGTTAGAAGCTGATTGGTTTCTATGCAGAGCTGCGCCGCATCTTGTACTCTCCAGTTTTAGTAAATCGCCCCCAATGTGTCCGTTCTCCGCACACCAGAACTATAGATACAAAACAATGGGTGTAAAAAGTGGAGTAAAACGTTCTATTGGAGGCAGAGTGTTGTTCCCCTCCCCCTTCCTCTCCCTCCCCCTCCTCCTCCTGTACGATGCTCTCCCGGCTCAGCGAACTTTGTGTAGTCAGCGCTTGGCAACCTCAAGGTAAGCGTTCCGTGTCAGTATGTATCGGTACGTGTCAGTATGTATGTATCGGTACGTGTCAGTATGTATGTATCGGTACGTGTCAGTATGTATGTACTGCTGTCAGTGTCGGGGAATGGGGTGCACATGGTGTGCGGGGCGGCGCGTTTCCTGGACGGGGACCAGCTGGGACTGTCATTGATATCAAATGACAGCAAAGCTGCCGGTGAGGACCGATCAGGACAGCCAAACGCTCTGCAGATCCGTTCTCATATTCCCTGCAGGTGAATCTTCCAGGGACGTGGGTTTTTGGATTAGTGTCTCTGCCAGGGAATGTTTGGTGAAAGTCACATCCCTTTAAATGTATTTTTTTTTTTTATATAATTTTTTTGGGGGGTTTTAAATATTTTCTTGAATTTTATAATTAGCAACAAAATTCCATTAACAGATAATGTACAATAATATAATATAATAGAAATAGATATTCCATTAACAGATAATAATATAATAGAAATAGATATTCCATTAACAGATACTAATATAATAGAATAGAAATATATATTCCATTAACAGAAAATCCCTTTAAATGTTTTATTTTTATTTTTTGGGGGGGTTTTAAGTATTTTCTTGAATTTTTTTAATTGGCAGAAAAATTCCATTAACAGAAAATGTACAATAATATAATAGAAATAGATATTCCATTAACAGAACATCCCTTTAAATGTTTTTTTTTTATAATTTTTTTTGGGGGGGGGATTTAAATATTTTCTTGAATTTTATAATTAGCAACAAAATCCCATTAACAGATAATGTACAATAATATAATAGAAATAGATATTCCATTAACAGAACATCCTTTTAAATGTTTTATTTTTATTTTTTGGGGGTTTTAAATATTTTCTTGAATTTTTTTAATTAGCAGAAAAATTTCATTAACACATAATGTATAATAATATGATAGAAATAGATATTCCATTAACAGATAATATTATAATATAAATAGATATTCCATTAACAGAACATCCCTTTAAATGTTTTTTTTCTTTTTTTGAATTTTATAATTAGCAACAATATTCCATTAACAGATAATGTATAATAATATAATAGAAATAGATATTCCATTAACAGAACATCCCTTTAAATGTTTTTTCTTTTTTGGGGGGGGGGGGGGGTAAATATTTTCTTGAATTTTATAATTAGCAACAAAATTCCATTAACAGATAATGTATAATAATATAATAGAAATAGATATTCCATTATCTGTTAATGGAATTTTGTTGCTAATTATAAAATTCAATAAAATATTTGAAACATGAAAAAAGAAAAAAACACATTTAAAGGGATGTTCTGTTAATGGAATATCTATTTCTATTATATTATTGTACATTATCTGTTAATGGAATATCTATTTCTATTATACTATTATACATTATCTGTTAATGGAATTTTGTTGCTAATTATAAAATTCAAGAAAATATTTAAAACCCCCCCAAAAAAATTATAATTTTTTTTAAGGGATGTTCTGTTAACGGAATATCTATTTTTATTATATTATTGTACATTCTCTGTTAATAAAATTGTGTTGAGAATTATAAAATTAAAGAAAATATTTAAAACACGAATAAAAATAAAAAATAAAAAAACATTTAAAGGGATGTTCTCATAATGGAATATCTATTTCTATTATATTATTCTACATTATCTGTTAATGGAATTTTGTTGCTAATTATAAAATTCAAGAAAATATTTAAAACCCCCCCCCAAAAAAATATAATAAAAAAAAAACATTTAAAGGGATGTTCTGTTAATGGAATATATATTTTTATTATATTATTGTACATTATCTGTTACTGGAATTTTGTTGCTAATTATAAAATTCAAGAAAATATTTAAACCCCCCCCCCCCCCCAAAAAAAACATTTAAAGGGATGTTCTGGTAATGGAATATCTATTTCTATTATATTGTACATTATCTGTTAATGGCATTTTTTTGCTAATTATAAAATTCAAGAAAATATTTAAAACCCCCCCAAAAAAATAATTTAAAAAAACATTTAAAGGGATGTCCTGTTAATGGAATATCTATTTCTATTATATTATTGTACATTCTCTGTTATTGGAATTTTGTTGATAATTATAAAATTCAATCAAATATTTGAATTACAATTTTTTTTTAAATAAAATAAAAAATAAAAACTTTTAAAGGGGCCATCCACTGGGGGTTTATATTTTAGCATTAGCAACGCCAGAGCTCAAAATCAACCTGACTGAGCTTCTCAGTGTTTGGGTAGTGCTCAATGCTTTTTTCAATCAATGGCTTGATTATGGGGGGGGGGGTCCATATTGGGGTTCACATCTATAAATTGGAATTTCCCGGCTCACCTGATTTGGGCAGAGCAGGGTTAATCTGGATACACACTACAGGCATACCCCGCCTTACGTACACTCGCGAGTACGGACACATTGGCGTCTATGGTAAATCTTGGTCAGCTTGACATGGCACGGCTCCCGGTTTATCTGGTTTTGGGGTCGGCCAGCTTGTCTAGATAATCGGTTATGCCTGCAAATGATTATTGCAATGCAGGACATGCATTGAGAAATGGAAAAAGATATTGCTTAATTTTATTTGTGTACACACGATCGGAAAATCCGACATCACACATTTGTTGGCGGACAATTTTAAAGCATGCTATCCCACATTTGTCCGTGGAAAATCCGACAACAATTGTCCGATGGAGCGTACAAACGGTTGGATTTTCCGACAACAGCCTGTCGTCACACAATTCCAATCAGATAATCCGATCGTGTGTATGAGGCTTTGCAGGGGTCTCAAACTGGCGACCCTCCAGCTGTTGGGAAACTACAATCTGCCGGGAGGCCGTCTATATACGGCCTCCGGCCGCACGCCACTGGGGGGGTGCATGCACGCCGCTGCGTCACACAGGTGCCGATGCGCGTGCCTGGCGGCGGCGATGTCCGCCAAGCACCCGCGATTGACAGTCACAGAGCCGGGGACGTGGAGCTCTGTGTGTAAACACAGGGATCCACGTCCTGTTAGGGAGAGGAGACAGATGGTGTGTCCCTTGTACATACATCGGTCACCTCCCCCAGTCAGTCCCCTCCCCCCCACAGTTAGAATCACTCCCAGGGTACACATTTAACCCCTTCCTCGCCCCCTAGTGTTAACCCCTTCCCTGACAGTCACATTTATACAGTAATCAGTGCTTTTTTTACGCACTATTCGCTTTATAAATGTGAATGGTCCCAAAAATGTGTCAAAAAAGTGTCCGATGTGTCCGCCGCAATATCGCAGTCGTGACAAAAATTTGCAGATCATCGCCATTACTAGTAAAAAATAAATAAAAAAAAGTAATAATTCTATCCCCTATTTTGTAGGCGTTATAACGTTTGCACAAACCAATCACTATACGCCTATTGCGATTTATTTTACCAAAAATATGTAGAAGAATACGTATCGGTCTAAACTGAAAAAAAAAAATAGTTTTTTTTTTTTAAATGGGATGTTTATTATAGCAAAACGTAAAAAATATTGGGCCAGATTCACGTACTTGCGCTTTGGCGTAACGTATCCCCTTTACGTTACTCCGCCGCAAGTTTTCATCGTAAGCGCTTGATTCACAAAGCACTTGCGTGTAAACTTGCGGCGGCGTAGCGTAAAGCCGTCCGGCGCAAGCCCGCCTAATTCAAATGGGGCGGGGACCATTTAAATTAGGCACATTCCCACGCCGGACGTACTGCGCATGCTCCGTTTTGAAATTTCACGCCGTGCTTTGCGCGAAATGACGTCGCCCCGACGTAATGTTTTGAATGGTGACGTGCGTAACGTACTTTCGTATTCCCGGACGACTTACGCAAAAAAAAAAAAATTGAAATTCGACGCGGGAACGACGGCCATACTTTAACATGGGCTGTCTATTGTTACACCACCTAAATAGCAGCCGTAACTTTGCGACGCAAAAAGCCGACTAGCGACGTCGTAAGAGAATGCGACAAACGCGCGTACCTTCGTGGATCGCCGTAAACAGCTAATTAGCATACCCAACGCGGAAAACGACGCAAACTTCACCCAGCGAGCGCCGAAGTATTGCATCCTAAGATCCGAAGCCGTAGATACGACGCGGCAAATTTGAAAGTACGCCGGAGTATCAGCAGATACTCCGGCGTACTTCTTCTCTGAATCTGGCCCAATGTGTTTTTTTTTTTTTCAAAATTGTCGCTCTATTTTTGTTTATAGCGCAAAAAAAAAAACCCTGCAGAGGTGATGAAATACCACCAAAAGAAAGCTCTATTTGTAGGGAAAAAAGGACACCAACTTTGTTTGGGAGGCACGTCGCACGACCGCGCAATTGTCATTCAAACCGTGACAGTGCCAAAAGCTGAAATTTCGCCTGGGCAGGAAGGGGGTATATGTGCCCAGGGGCGGACTGACAACTCATGGGGCCCCCGGGCAATAGAAGATTATGGGGCCCCCGGGTTTACAGATGGCCACCAAGCCAGGAGGCAGTGCAGAGGCGGGGCAGCTAAAATCTCAGGATTTTCACATCAAAAGCATGTCGGTTTTGGACATATCAGGGACAGATGTAAAGAAAACACATATTTTTACATACTGTCCCTAGTTTTATTGAGCCTGGCAACCCTGATGGGGCCCCCTAGTGGCATGGGGCCCTCGGGCAGTGCCTGAGAGTCCCAATGGTCAGTCCGCCCCCTGTATGTGCCCAGTAAGCAAGTGGTTAATAAAGCTAAAGAAAAATGTATTGAGAGTGAAGCTCAGCGTCCCCTCCGGTCTCCATAAATATGGAAGAATGCCAACAAAGCTGTAACAAGAAAATAAAGAATATCATAAAACACAACATACAAATGAAGTAATGCCAACAAAGCCGTAACAAAAATACAGAGTGTCATAAGGCACAACATAAAAATGTGAAAGATACAAAGTATCATAAAACACAACATGAAAATGTGAAAGATACAAAGTATCATAAAACACAACATGAAAATGTGAAAGATACAAAGTATCATAAAACACAACATGAAAATGTGAAAGATACAAAGTATCATAAAACACAACATAAAATTAAGTTAAGCTAACAAAGCAATTCCTGTTGTGTTCTGTGATACTTTGTCTCTTTCACCATCTGATCTCACTTGTGACTCAACACACAGCTCAGTCACTTGTATTTGATGCATTTTGGATACTCTGTATCTCTTGTAATCTGTAACATTGTGGGCTGCCACTAGAAAACCATCAAAGAAAGAATTAATAAAAAAAAAGGGGGGTGGGGGGGTAAAAGTGACATACTGTATTAGCAGATGTGAACGGGACTCTCCTGACTCGCCTGATTCTGGCACTGCAGAGGTGAAACTCAATAGCAGGTGAATAGGCCACTGGCCACAACATCCAATTTTAATATGGATTGATGGGGGGTAACTGACCTTCCCAGAGCCCCCGGGGGGCACCGCCTGCCAGTCCGCGGTCTCAGGGGGGAGATGCAGGGGAAACTGACGTGAAGCACCAGTTGAAGGAGGAGACGCCGCCTGGAGGAAGTGTTGCCCGTGACCTAGAAGGGGTAAGGGGGTAAGTGCGGGGCTTGGTGGGGGGGAAGTGCCTGTGACCCAACCGGGGAATGGATTGTTTGCCCCCACCCCCCCAAAAAAAAATATACCACCAGCCACCACTGCCTGCATCTATTCTCTGTGCCCAGGGCAACTCCTCCTCTTGCCCACCCCTTGTCCGAACACTACCCACCTGATTTGGGGTAATCATTGGGTAAATTGTTTTTTTTTTTTTTCAATTGGCCAGAGCTAAATATTTTATTGTGAGTGATGCCGGCTGTGCCCCGTGTCTGTTCCTGCATCAGTCTATTTTATCAAAGTAAAGGGAAAAAAATGATAAAATATGTTTTTCTTTTACAAATGGAAATGAAAGCGTTTCCCTGATTCCCTCTTGGCAGACATTCCGCGATCAGATTGCTCTTCACAGAGCATCTGCCAGGTGATGACGAGGAGACGTACCGCCTGCTTGAACCCCTAGAGCCCCCCACTATCATGCCAGGACCACATGCCCCACATTCTCTTCAATCGATCGCGTCCAATGGGGCGTCTCACCCGGAGAAAGCAAAAGGGAGTAAAATTCCCTCCCCCAAAGCATCATGGGAGAGGCATGTGATCTGTTCAGCAGTCATCTTTAAATTGCGATCAACCCGTCTTTCCTGATCCCATCATTGCAGTTATAAAAAATTCCTAAAGGGCGAATCCACCATGATTGTGAGCGATGCCAACCAGCCGATCCATTCACCAGCTGACATCATGTATCTCTCTAGACAAGTCTTTCTCAAGCTTTTTTAACACTTAGGAACCCTGTGCTGAGTTTTCGGGTCTGTACACCCGCTGTGCCCATTATGAGGGGTTCCCACCATCCCTGTGCTGAGTTCCCGGGTCTGTACACCTGCTGTGCCCATTATGAGGGGTTCCCACCATCCCTGTGCTGAGTTCCCGGGTCTGTACACCTGCTGTGCCCATTATAAGGGGTTCCCACCATCCCTGTGCTGAGTTCCCGGGTCTGTACACCCGCTGTGCCCCATTATGAGGGGTTCCCACCATCCCTGTGCTGAGTTCCCGGGTCTGTACACCTGCTGTGCCCATTATGAGGGGTTCCCACCATCCCTGTGCTGAGTTCCCGGGTCTGTACACCTGCTGTGCCCATTATGAGGGGTTCCCACCATCCCTGTGCTGAGTTCCCGGGTCTGTACCCCCGCTGTGCCCATTATGAGGGGTTCCCACCATCCCTGTGCTGAGTTCCCGGGTCTGTACACCCGCTGTGCCCCATTATGAGGGGTTCTCACCATCCCTGTGCTGAGTTCCCGGGTCTATACGCCCAGTTTTGGGTGGAGTTACACGTTATGCCTCAGGGCCCCGGATTGGCTACCCCCCCTTTTTTTTAATATATATATATACAGGATTTATATAGTGCCAACAGTTTGCGCAGCGCTTTACAACCTGAGGGCAGACAGTACAATTACAATACAATTTTTTAGAGCTCATCAACAGCATATTTCCCCGCAGGTGACAGGTCCTCTTTAATGCGACAGTAAAATGGACTCAAAGCAGGATGTGAATTTCTGACAGCGGGCAGGAAATATTAACCACATCCTGACCGCGTGCGACTATCCTGTGTTCAGGCGTTGGCGAGATAATGTCAAAATAATGGAATATTGTCCTTTTTTTTTACATCACTTTATATATCGATTTCCTGCAACCTGCGCTAAATCCTTCGCCTTTTCTCTCTGCGCTGCGTTTGGTGAAGATATCTTTATTGTCATACTGACAGGCGCCGCTGAGACGTTAGCTGTCGTTGTTTACCTAGCATGGTGTACAGTGAGCTGCACTCTGATTGGCCACACCGGGGGGGGGGGGGAACGCCCCCTACTGCGCTGACTCTAAAAACATCTATAAGTCAAAGATCAGAATCAGTTTGGGTAACTGCGTCGCTTTAACTGACAATTGCGCGGTCGTGCGACGTGGCTCCCAAACAAAATTGGCGTCCTTTTTTCCCCACGAATAGAGCTTTCTTTTGATCACCTCTTCGGTTTTTATTTTTTGCGTTTTTTTGCGACAATTTTGAAAAAAATTCAATATTTTTTACTTTTTGCTATAATAAATATCCCCCCCAAAATATATATATAAAAAAAAAACAATTCCTCAGTTTAGGCCGATACGTATTCTTCTACATATTTTCGGTAAAAAAAAGAAAATCGCAATAAGCGTTTATCGGTTTGGTTATCGTTAGCGTTTACAAAATAGGGGATAGTTTTATTGCATTTTTTTTAATATTTTTTTTTTTTACTAGTAATGGCGGCAATCAGCGATTTTTTTTTTCGTGACTGCGGCATTATGGCGGACACATCGGACACTTTTGACACATTTTTGGGACCATTGTCATTTTCACAGCGAAAAGTGCTAAAAAAATGCACTGATTTCTGTGAAAATTACAATTGCAGTGAAGGGGTTAACCACTAGGGGGCGCTGAAGGGGTTATGTGTGCCCTAAGGGAGTGATTCTTACTGTGGGGGGGTGTGGCTGTAGGTGTGACATCACTGATCGTCGTTCCCTATATCAGGGAACAGACGATCGGTGTCACTGCCACACAGAAGAACGGGGAAGCTGTGTTTACACTCACCTCTCCCCGTTCTTCAGCTCCTGTGACCGATCACGGACACTGGCGGCGATCGCGTACATGGGTCCCGCAGGCACGGTCACGGAGCTCCGGACTGGGTCGCGAGCGCGCCTGGGCTCTTAAAAGAAACGTACGGGTACGTGCTTGTGCCCTTCTGCCGACGTATATCGGCGTGAAGGGGTCCTTAAGTGGTTAATGAAATGACGTGTTACAATTGCTACATTGTGCAGTTCCTGAAATGCGCGGAGGCCGGTGTCACTTGCACCAGCGTTCAGACAAGGCAGATAAGACGTGAGTCACTTACTGAGACCAGACGACCGCGTTCATTAAAGAGGACCTGTCAGTGATACTTATTGGTGGGATAACGTACTGTACTTACGGTCCACTCACTCTAGGGGCAGATCCATGACAACCTGGGCTCATTTCTGCCATCATTTAAACCTAAAAAACAGAGGACATCTAGTGGCAGAAAAGAGGAACTGCAAGGGTTTCAAGGTGAGTATTGCAGCAGAAGCTCCTTCAATGTTCAATACCCCTGGAACCAGTGGCATAGCGTGGGTTGTCAGCGCCTGGGGCAAGGCAAGTAATTTTCGCCCCCCCTGACCCATGGACTTGCCTATTTTCAGCTAGCTCCAGTGTGGTCAGGTGGCTGTAGGGAAGAGGAGAGCATGCTTGATAATGACTGGTAAAGCCTGGAGTGGTGACATCATGCATATGCTCCTACGTCCCATCTGTTGTTGGCGCTCCCTCCTCTCCACACTCGTGACAGCGCCCCTCTAAATTTTGCGCCCGGGGCGGTGGTCCCCCTTGCACCCCCCACGCTACGCCACTGCCTGGAACAGATTATGCTCGTAATCCGAGGTTCAACTGCAGTTGCAAAAGGTACCAAAAAAGTCCTTTTTAAGGCTTACACATCTTCAAAGAATTCAGAAAATCCAAAGAGTTGTGAGGATGTAGACATCAAAGATGGCATAGAACTGTTTGCCTGGGGCCGGGGAGTATAAATCCAGCACTGGCTGAAAACAGATTGAATGGATTGTGGAATATTTATGTATATTTTGCAGGTCAAGTGATCTGTTGTTGTCGGTATCTGCCGCTGTTCCTTACACAGTTCCTCCTTCTTCTCCCGCAGATGGCACTGGAGGAAGGCCAGGTGTACGTGGTGACCGGAGGATGCGGCTTTCTTGGCTCTCACCTGGTTCGAATGTTGGTAGAACGAGGCAATAACTTGTCTGAGATCCGAGTCTTCGACCTACACATGGATGAGACCCTCGGGACCCTCGGCAATGGTGAGTGATAGTAACCCAACTCCAAGGATACCCCACCAGAGACCCTCATCTTCTCCACCAAATTCCTCTGGGCAAATTTTGGTAAAGAGTTACATTTTCTGTCATGTTTTTCATTTTCTTTTTGTGACATGGATCGAAATTCGGCCGGTCCCAGCTGAATGTTCTTCACCATGAATTGGGGGACCCCACTGTGGTGATGTTCTCTCATCAAGATATGGGGGAACCCCGCTGCGGAGGTTTCCCTTAACAATAATGTGAGGGCCTGACTGGAGAGGTTTCCTTCACCAAGAATTGAGAGACCTTGCTTGGGTGCGTTACTCTCACAAAGAATTGAGGGACCTCGCTTGGGTGTGTTACCCTCACCAAGAATTGTGGGACCCCACTGTGGGGATTCCCTTTCAACAAGAATTGTGATGGGGCCTCCTGGGGAGATTTTTCCCTCACCAAGACTTGGGGGACCTTACTGGGGTGATTGTTCCTCACTAAAACTTGGGGGACCTCACTGGGGTGATTGTTCCTCACTAAAACTTGGGGAACCTCACTGGGGTGATTGTTCCTCACTTAGACTTGGGGGACCTCACTGGGGTGATTGTTTCTCACTAAGACTTGGGGGACCTCACTGGGGTGATTGTTCCTCACTAAGACTTGGGGACCTCACTGGGGTGATTGTTCCTCACTAAGACTTGGGGGGACCTCACTGGGGTGATTGTTCCTCACTAAGACTTGGGGGGACCTCACTGGGGAGATTGTTCCTCACTAAGACTTGGGGGACCTCACTGGGGTGATTGTTCCTCACTAAGACTTGGGGGGACCTCACTGGGGAGATTGTTCCTCACTAAGACTTGGGGGACCTTACTGGGGTGATTGTTCCTCACTAAGACTTGGGGGACCTCACTGGGGTGATTGTTCTTCACTAAGACTTAGGGGACCTCACTGGGGAGATTGTTCCTTACTAAGACTTGGGGGACCTTACTGGGGTGATTGTTCCTCACTAAAACTTGGGGGACCTCACTGGGGTGATTGTTCCTCACTAAGACTTGGGGGACCTCACTGGGGAGATTGTTCCTCACTAAAGCCCCATACACACCATCAGATTATCTGCAGATTTTTGTCTTCAGATTTACCAAAACCATATAATATGAGGTCAACCCTTAAGGCCGGGTACTCACGAGCAAACATGTATGGTGAAACCGGTCCGTCGGAGCGTTTTCACCGTACATGCCTGCCAGAGGGCTTCTGTACGATGGTTGTACTAACCATCGTACAGAAGTCCGCGCGTAAACACTACGCGGGGCCTGTCCGCGTCGTCGCCGCGATGATGACGCTGCGATGACGCGGCGACGTGGGCGGGCCTGCCATTTAAAGGCTTCCACGCATGCGTCGAAGTCATTCGACGCATGCGAGGGACGGCGGGCGCTCGGACATGTACGGTAGGTCTGTACTGACGACCGTACATGTCCGAGCGGGCAGGATTCCAGCGGACGGTTTTAAAACACGTCCAGGAATATTTGCCCGCTGGGAAAAGGCCCGGCGGGCAAATGTTTGCTGGAATTCGGCCCGCTCGCGCCTACACACGACCGAACATGTATGCTGAAACTGGCCCGCGGACCAGTTTCAGCATACATGTTTGGTCGTGTGTACGGGGCCTAAGAGTTTCAATGTGTATGCAATCAGGCAGGCCCTTGTACTACATGGTTTTGGTAAATCTGAAGACAAAAATCTGCAGATAATCTGATGGTGTGTATGGGGCTTAAGACTTGGCGGACCATACTGGGGAGATTGTTCCTCACAAAGACTTGGGGGACCTCACTGGGGTGATTGTTCCCCACTAAGACTTGGGGGACCTCACTGGGGTGATTGTTTCTCACTAAGACTTGGGAGACCTCACAGGGGTGATTGTTCCTCACTAAGACTTGGGGGACCTCACTGGGGTGATTGTTCCTCACTAAGACTTGGGGGGACCTTACTGGGGTGGTAGTTCCTCACTAAGACTTGGGGGACCTCACCGGGGTGATTGTTCCTCACTAAGACTTGGGGGACCTCACTGGGGTGATTGTTCCTCACTAAGACTTGGGGGACCTCACTGGGGTGATTGTTCCTCACTTAGACTTGGGGGACCTCACTGGGGTGATTGTTCCTCACTTAGACTTGGGGGACCTCACTGGGGTGATTGTTCCTCACTTAGACTTGGGGGACCTCACTGGGGTGATTGTTCCTCACTTAAACGTGGGGGACCTCACTGGGGTGCGTTCCCCCTCACTAAGAATTGTGATGGGGCCTCCTGGGGGGATTTTCCCTCACCAAGACTTGGGGGACCATGTTTGCATGTTGTACTTGGTCGAAGTAAAAAAGCTAATGCAGGTTAAAGCCAAACTTGAAAAATCTCCCATGCATTGGTGCCGCAGGTACTCTGCAAGGGTTAACTGCTTACTTATTCTAAGGAAGTCTAAAAGCCATTTTCTTTTCTATGCCCCCCAAGACCTCAACGAAAAGTTAACCATTGTGATCCCAAACAGTTTCCACTTGGACCCGGATTACTTGTGTCTTTTGTAACCTCATTCTGCAGAATCTGATTTTTTTTTATATGTGGCTCTTGTTGCCTTATAATAATTTTCCATTTATGATTGTGTAATCTGCATTGGTCATGTGATCACATGGTTTCTCAATTTAAATTGAAGGCTTCAGCTCACATGATCGGATTCTATGGAAGGTTTGGGTGGTGTTTGGCTCTGTCCTGTGACTTATAAATGAATGCCCCCGATGACTTCTGATTAAGGCGAAACATGTTGGGTGGAGCTGGGACGTGTGACGTCACTGCGCGCGAGGACTGTGGTCTAGCTTTTATAGAATGTTGACGGCGTGCTTGATTTGATCACATACATTGTGAGTGTTACAGAATATTTTAATAAATATTGAAGTGCTTTTACATACTACACCATGAGGCGGTTTTGTTCTCCCCTTTTACATACATGTATGGTGATCTGATCTCTGGAATTATTAATCAAGATGGGAGACCACAAATGGGCCGTAACGTCTGTGAAGTCTAATGGGAGTCTGAGCATGTCTGGCGGCTGATTGATCGCTTTTTGACCGCTTATAATTTGGTGGCCCTTATCTGAGGGTAAGAGGTGTGCTGTGGTGTTGGTGAAGGATCTTTTCACCAATTATGGGAGATTTATTAGACATACACCTAGTCCTCTCTATTCTTTGGAGCTATATGGACATTTCTTAAGGACTTTATGTTTAAAAGCATTGCCTTTTATCTTTATACACCATATTATCAAAAGTATTGGGACACCTGCCTTTACACGCACATGAACTTTAATGACATCCCAGTCTTAGTCCGTAGGGTTCAATATTGAGTTGGCCCCACCCTTTGCAGCTATAACAGCTTCAACTCTTCTGGGAAGGCCGTCCACAAGGTTTAGGAGTCTATGGCGGTGTTTCTCAACTCCAGTCCTCAAGGCACCCCAACAGGTCAAGTTTTCAGGCTTTCCATCATTTTGCACAGGTGATTTGATCAGTTTCACTGCCTTAGTAATTACCACAGCCGTTTCATCTGAGGGAAATCCTGAAAACATGACCTGTTGGGGTGCCTTGAGGACTGGAGTTGAGAAACACTGGTCTATGGGAATGTTTGACCGTTCTTCCTGAAGCACATTTGTGAGGTCAGGGCACTGATGTTGGAATGAGAAGGCCTGGCTCGCAGTCTCCAGTAATTCATCCCAAAGGTGTTCTATCAGGTTGAGGTCAGTGAAGTTCCTCGCTCATCCATGTCTTTTATGGACCTTGCTTTGTGCACCGGTCCAAATCATTTGGTGGAGGGGGGGGGGTGGGGATGTTTTTTAGGGGTTGGGTTTGTCTCCTCAGGGGTTGGGCTTGTCTCCTCAGGGGTTGGGCTTGGCCCCTTAGTTCTAGTGAAGGGAACTCTTAAGGCACTCTAAAGGTCTTTTGGACAATTTCATGCTCCCAACTTGTGGCAACAGTTTGGGGTTTGGGGACGGCCCCTTCCTGTTCCAACATGGCTGTGCACAAAGCAAGGTCCATAAAGACATGGATGAGTGAGTTTGGGGTGAAGGAACTTGATTGGCCTGCACCTCAACCCGATAGAACACCTTTGGGATGAATTAGAGCGAAGACTGCGAGCCAGGACTTATTTGACAAATGCTCTTCTGGAAGAATAGTCAAACATTCCCATAGACACACTCCTAAACCTTGTGGACGGCCTTCCCAGAAGAGTTGAAGCCGTTATAGCTGCAAAGGGCGGAGCCAACTCAATAATGAACCCTACGGACTAAGACTGGGATGCCATTAAAGTTCATATGTGTGTAAAAACAGGCGTCCCCATACTTTTGACAATATAGTGTATAAAGATAAAAGGCAACGCTTTTAAATATAAAGAAAGTCCTTCAAAAAAATGTCCATATAGCTCCAAAGAATAGAGAGGACTATAACCCAGATTCTCAAAGGAGATACGCCGTCGTATCTCTGAGTCCGGCCGGTCGTATCTATGCGCCTGATTCTTAGAATCAGTTACGCATAGATTTGTATTAGATCCGACCGGCGTAAGTCTCTTACGCCGTCGGATCTTAACTGCATATTTACGCTGGCCGCTAGGGGCGTGTACGCCGATTTACGCCTAGAAATATGTAAACCAGCTAGATACGCAAATTCACGAACGTACGCCCGGCCGACGCAGTAAAGATACGCCGTTTACGTTAGGCTTTTCCCGGCGTATAGTTACCCCTGCTATATGGTGGCGTACATGCGGCGTACCAATGTTAAGTATGGACGTTGTTCCTGCGTCAAATTTTAAATTTTTTACGGCGTTTGTGTAAGTCGTCCGTGAATGGGGCTGGACGTAATTTACGTTCACGTCGCAACCAATACGTCCTTGCGGCGTACTTTGGAGCAATGCACACTGGGATATTCATGCGCCGTTCGTGAAAAACGTCAATCACGTTGGGTCACAAGTTATTTACATAAAACAAGCCCCCCCTGTTTCACATTTGAATTAGGCGGGCTTACGCTGGCCTATTTACGCAACGCCGTCGCAACTTACGGAGCAAGTGCTTTGAGAATACAGCACTTGCCCGTCTAAGTTGCGGAGGCGTAACGTAAATAGGATACATTACGCCCGCGCAAAAATGCGCCGATCTACGTGAATCTGGCCCTATATATCTAATAATCTCCCATAGGTGATGAAAAGATCCTCCGCACTGTATGTGGCTCTTGCTGCCGTATAATACGTTTCCGTGTAGGGTAGCGTAATCTGCGTTGGTCATGTGATCGCATGGTTTCCCAATTTAAAGGGAATGCTCCTGGTCACATGATCGCAGTCTGGGGAAGGTTGGGTGGTGTTTGGCTCTGTCCTGTGACTAAAGCAGGTGACCTATAGTAAGTCCTTGAGGCGGTGTAATCTGTCGCTATCAGCTATGGCAGAATACTGTGCATAGTGGTAGGAGCCTTGAACACCCCGGAGCCCCGGAATTAGGACAAAGGTCCTCCGCTCACCATGGATGATGTAAGCTGAGCAATCAAAAATCATTCCAAAACCGCAATGATGACATTCTAATGACTAAAGCAGTTTATGATCTTAAAGGGAACGGAGACTCTTTTTAAATGCTGCTTCTTTTTTTTTTCTTCCTCGGTTGTAGATGTAAAAAAGCTGAGTGATCAATGTGTGTATACAGGGCCTGTGCCTACATTTCTGTGTACATAGGTGAGGGTGCCTTTTGGTGACCCACCATCCTTCCACCACCACCCCGGCGGCAGCGCACATCTTTTTACACCCACCCAAGTCTTGCATTCCACACTTATTTGCGCTGATGAGGCTGCACTGATGCCTGGGCACTGATATACTGCACTGATGAGCCTGCACTGATGCCTGGGCACTGATATACTGCACTGATGAGGCTGTACTGATGCCTGGGCACTGATATACTGCACTGATGAGCCTGCACTGATGCCTGGGCACTGATATACTGCACTGATGAGGCTGCACTGATGCCTGGGCACTGGTATACTGCACTGATTTACTGCACTGATGAGGCTGCACTGATGCCTGGGCACTGATATACTGCACTGATGAGGAGCAGAGGTGGCTCTAGGCTTTGTGAGTCCTTAGGCAAAACTTGACATGGGGCCCCACTCACACCCATGATGGGAAAAATAATTCAAGGACAAGAGCCTCTTTCCCACAACCCTGGTTGGTGGTTGTAGAGGTCTGCGGGCAAGGGGGCTTATCGAAATCTGGAAGCCCCCTTTAACCAGGTGGCCCCCAGATCCTGCTCTTTAATATCTAAGGGGCGGGGGCCACCCAGTGATGTCATGTGGTAAACCCGCCCCCTTTGTTACGACATTGACTGAGGGGTGGTGTCACTGATATTCACTGGTCATTAGGGACGCTGGTGGCCCCCGCTCCTGAGTTAGGGCTCTTAACACTGCCTGAGCACAGCAGCGTTAAGGTGCCCTGTCGCTCAAAACTGGGGTAATGCATTGGGTAAGTTAGGCACCGACGTCTACCGCGCATGTCCCGCAGACATCAGGTGCAGGCGCACTGAGCGTACCGCTTCTGACGGCGATCATGCCGTTAGTGGCGGCACCCGCACGCATGCGCGTTTGTGACGTCATCGCTGCTCCGGCCAGTCACAGCGCCGGAGCAGCGATCCCAGGAAGTCACTCCGGTATCATGGCGGCGATGGAGGAGGTCACCCAGAACCGCTGCGGGGGCTTCGATCTCAGGTAAGTACTACATGATGCGCTAGTATGCTATGAATACTAGCTCATTATGCCTTTGCCATGCAGGGTGTTTTTTGTTTTTTTTCATTTTATTTTTTAGAGAGGGTTTACTTCCTCTTGAAGAAAGACACAAGTCCATCATGTCCAACCTATGTGTATGATTATATGTGAGTATTAGTGACACATTAAAGTCAGAAAAAGATACCCCAGTAGGACTTGCCTGGTGTATTGGGTGTAATTGGGTCATCATGTGACCAGTAAGTCCCCAACCCCCTCCTAAGGTTTGTGTGTCTTTTATATTCTGCAGCTGAATACTCGGAGAATACATTTCCTGGCCCCTTTCTCTGAAATACAATGTTGCAAATTTCCTTCACTGGAATGAATTTGTTATCAAAGTGCTGTGAGATATTATAGTGTGTGAACATAAGACGCCGTCAGCTGACCGACGGAGAATTTCTTCTTATCAGTTTGTTTTTGCGAAGCTTGACATGCCAGAATGTTATTGGACACAATGTAATAAAATACAAAAATAATAAAATGTAACAGAATATAAATACAATTTAATAAAAAATAATAGAATGTAACAGAATATAAATACAATATAATAAAAAATAATATAATGTAACAGAATATAATTTTATAAATACATTGGGGCAGATCCACAGAGCGAGTACGCCGGAGTATCTACTGATACGCCGGCGTACTTTCAAATTTCCCGCGTCGTATCTTTAGTTTGAATCCTCAAACCAAGATACAACGGCATCTGGGTTCGATCCGACAGGCGTACGGCTTCGTACGCCTTCGGATCGCAGATGCAATACTTCGGCGCCCGCTGGGTGGAGTTCTCGTCGTTTTCCGCGTCGGGTATGCAAATGAGCTTTTTCCGACGATCCACGAACGTCGCATTCTCTTACGTCGTCTCTAGTCGGCTTTTCCCGGCGTATAGGTAAAGCTGCTATTTTGCGGCGTATAGATAGACTGGCCATGTTAAAGTATGCCCGTTGTTCCCGCGTCAAAATTAGAATTTTTTTTAGAATTTTTTTTTTTCGTAAGTCGTCCGTGAATAGGGATGGACGTAAGTCACGTCTAAGTTCAAAAAATGACGTTGTTGCGACGTCATTTCGCACAAAGCACGGCGGGAAATTTTGAAACGGAGCATGCACAGTTCAATCGGCGCGGGGACGCGCTTCATTTAAATGAATCACGCCCCCTACCCGCCGATTTGAATTCCGCCGCCAGAAATACACTACGCCGCCGTAACTTACGGCGCAAATTCTTCCTGGATTCGACTTAAAGCCAGGTAAGATGCGGTGGCGTAGTGTATCTCTGATACGCTGCGCCTGTCCATTTCTATGTGGATCTGGCCCAATGTAATAAAATACAAAAATAATAGAATGTAACAGAATATAAATACAATATAATAAATTAGAATATCATACAAATGTAATGCCAATATAATTGTGTAATAAAGGAGGCGCGGCCATCAGCTGATCCCAAGTGACCTTTCCAGGGTTTTCGGCTTATCAGGTTGGACTTTGCTTTTTATGGAGTTTGGCGCCAGACCTGTAATAATAATATATTATGATAAAAAGATAATAAGATGTAAAACAGAATACAATCTAATAGAATATAATACAAAAATAGTATCGTAAAGAAATTATAATAATTGTTTTATTATTTTGAACTTTGTTTTTTTTACCAAGTTTGACACGTCAGGATTATAATACAATGACAATAATTGAATGTAATATGCTTTAATATAATACAATACTAAGATAATATAAATATATAATATATCTACTATAATATACAATGTGTAATATAATACTAATAAAATAGAACATAAATATGCTACTAATATAATACAAATACAGTAATTTAATGTAAAATAATGCTACTATACCATAATATATTATACAAATACAGTAATTTAATACAATATAACAATACTAATATGATATATAACATAACATGATACTAATATAATACTAACCTATAATACAGTAATTTAATGTAATTTAACATATAATACTAATATACAAATGCAGTAATTTAATGTAATATAACATATAATACTAATATACAATTATGGTAATTTAGGGCCAGATTCACAAAAGAGATACGACGGCGTATCTCCTGATACGCCGTCGTATCTCTGAGATACGATTGTCGTATCTATGCGCCTGATTCATAGAATCAGTTACGCATAGATAGCCCTAAGATCCCACAGGCGTAATTGTTTTACACTGTCGGATCTTAGGATGCAGTACCGCCGCCGCCGCTGGGGGGAGTTCGCGTCGTAAACCAGCGTCGGGTATGCAAATTAGGAGTTACGGCGATCCACGACGGTTTTTCGCGTTCGCTACGTCACTGCTAGTCTAGTTTCCCGTCGCAAAGTTAGTCGTCGTTTTTGGTGCCCTAACTTTACACAGCCCACATATGTGCTGTATAAAGTATGGCCGTCGTTCCCGCGTCGAAATTTGAAAATTTTTCCTTCTTGCGTAAGACGTCCAGGAATACGGAAGTACGCTACGCACGTCGCCGTTCGAAAAAATGACGTCACTTCGCGCAAAGCACGGCGGGAATTTCGCAACGGAGCATGCGCAGTAGGTCCGGCGCAGGAGCGCGCCTAATTTAAATGGCACACGCCCCTTTGAATTACGCGGGCTTACGCCGGAGGCCGCCGGCGAAGGTTTTCATTGCAAGTGCTTTGTGAATCAGGCACTTGCGATGAAAACTTGCGGCGGTGTAACGTATCTACAATACATTACGCCGCCGCACTTCTACGTGAATCTGGCCCTATAATACTACTATGATATAACATAACACATAAATTAATGATACTAATATAATATTGTAATGCAAATATAATGTCTTGAATTGTATTCCGTGTGAAGCTACTATTCATAGTTCCCTGGCTCTACATGTGAATGTGAACAGAAAAATGCAAATATTTATTACATTGCATCTCCGAAAATGTTCTCTTAGTTCTGGATAGAGCAGAGGACGGTCGGGACTCCTGTCAGCTGGTATAGCCGTCTCTCTATTAGTCATGGAGGTTATTGTCACATAGACATGTGCAAGACCAAAACCAGAATGAAGGGTTGGGACTGAGCGACGCACGTGATTGCAAAAGAGTGACGTGATGAATATAGAATGTTAATTAATTCATATAAAACGGTATACAAATATGATCCCAATGTCAAGTTCAAAATAATTAATATGATACTAACACGGGTAGAAATACATATCATAAGGTTACAGTTTCATGATTCATCAAAATTATTTATATATATCTATATATATATATATATATATATATATATATATATATATATATATATATCTATATCTATATATATATCTATCTATATATATATATATATATATATATATATATATATATATATATATATATATATATACAGTGAGGAAAATAAGTATTTGAACACCCTGCTATTTTGCAAGTTCTCCCACTTGGAAATCATGGAGGGGTCTGAAATTGTCATCGTAGGTGCATGTCCACTGTGAGAGACTTAATCAAAAAAAAATATTCCAGAAATCACAATTTATGATTTTTTAACTATTTATTTGTAT
>NC_053494.1:8483623-8506123 GCF_905171775.1 Rana temporaria
CGGGACAGACCTGCAAAATGCGGGACTGTCCCGGGCAATCCGGGACACGTGGTCACCCTACCCGTGCACTATCTGTGTGGCCAGAGTTTTATTTCAGTAGTTGTGTGTTATGAAGGCGCAAATCTGTTTTATGTGATACAGTAATGGAAATATGGAGCAGCAAAAATTTCAAAGTCAGAAACCCTCAGATGTAGGCATTGAATTTTGAAACCCGTTCATCGTTTCCATCGCATGTGGTGATGATGTAGCAGATTTTAATCAGATGTCGCAGTGACTAGACAGCCCGCCGCTCAGTGTGAAATTAACATTGATAAGATCTCTCGGTAAGAAGGATTTCCTGCCCTCTCTGTAAATTGATTCCATTCATGTCTCTGCCTATTTTCTGATTGAAACAAACAAATGCAAATTTTGTTGAATGGTCTCTCAATGGAGACTTGTCTGCTTGTTGGCCAGTCTGAGAGTCTGAAGAAAGATAACGTATACTTCGTGTACATGTGTTATGTCAAGATATTAAACCGCTTCAGCCCCGGAAGATTTGACTGCTCAATGACCCGGCCCCTTTTTGCGATTCGGCACTGCGTCGCTTTAACTGACAATTGCGCGATCGTGCGACGTGGCTCCCAAACAAAATTTACGTCTTTTTTTCCCAACAAATAGAGCTTTCTTTTGGTGGTATTTGATCGCCTCTGCGGTTTTTTTATTTTTTTGCGCTAGTGGCAGAAAAAGAATTTTGCAGAGGAAATCCTGTTTTGTTATTTTTATTTTCTATAAACGTGGTATTCATTTGTAGCTTGTTCTCTTTGGCTGGAGGTCTGCTTTTACATTTTAAAGTGGGTGTGAGCAATTTGTGCCAGCGCCTACACTCCACATCTTTTAGTTTAGTTTTTTTTTGGCACGGTGTAAAAGGTCATGAGGAGCCTGGAGAATTTCATGGAAACACTGAGCTCTTAGGAGGAGGCCTGGAAACATTGAGGGAGGAAATATGGAGAAGCAATTACTATATGCTGGAATCCAGGTGAAAGGGCGCTGGATGATGTCGCTCAGAGCTTTATAAAGTTCACGGTCCATTTTTATATCCATACAGTATGTGGTCCAAGTGTTTCTGGGCCTTGGAGATCAGGCAAAGGCAGGGGAGGGCTGGCAGGGGGGGCAGGGTGGAAATCTCCCCCCGGGCCTAAGGCTGCCAGCCCTCCCCTGGGCAAAGGGCCAACATAATGACTTGGGCAAATCTTTAATACAGTCTAAAGCCCTGCACACACGATCGGTTTGTCTGATGAGAACGGACCGATGGACTGTTTTCATCTGACGAACCGATCGTGTGTGGGCCCCATCGGTTTTATTTCCATCGGTGAAAAAAAATAGAACATGTTTTAAATTTTTCCTATGGATAGAAAACCGATTAAAAAATTCCGATCATCTGTATGGAACTCCATTGGTCAAAAATCCATGCATGCTCAGAATCAAGTCGACGCATGCTCGGGAGCATTGAACTGCATTTTTTTTCGGCTCGTCGTTGTGTTTTACGTCACAGCGTTTTAGCACGATCGGATTTTTTTAAGTGTATTTTGTGCGTGTACTCGAGAGAGGAGCCGGACTGCAGGAGTTGGGAGTAGGCAGGCCTCCCCCAGAGGCAATCTGCCACCGTTCTCCATGCCCCGGGTGGCAATGGCGGGTGTGAGGGGGTCCTCCCACACAGCCCGCCCTACCTGCTCCGCTTTGAAGCCCAACAGGGCAGAGGGACTCCCTATAAGGGAGTGAGAGGATCTAGCCCGCTCAACCAGCCCCGTTAGTCCTTCGCCTCTCTTTTTAGAGACCGCGTGGTCAAAGTGCGTGCATGTTAACCCAATTGCGAGTGCGTGTGTAAGTGTGGTGGTTTTTGTGGGAGGGGGGTGGGCGTACTAAGGGCAGGCTTACCTCGCATAGCACACCCACCGGGAGCCGGGCTGAGACCACCAAACTCAATTCACATGTAGCCGAAACCGGGATCCGAACCCCTAGCTGCAGAGGTGAATGGCTTATCAGCGCAGTGCCAATCGCGTTGAGCCACCGCAGCTGGCATAAGTTGATTTCATGACTGCTTGCACATGACTGCTTGGCACACACTGTGGACATTTGGGAAAATTAGGGTGGCATTGTGTTCATCACCACTTCCCCCTTCTCCCCACAAAGTTTGAGATTTGGCAGACCTCCTTGTCATCCCCCTCATGAATTGCTCCCCGACTAAGAGGTCTTTATTAGAATTGCTCCCCGACTAAGAGGTCTTGACTAGAATTGCTCCCCGACTAAGAGGTCTTGACTAGACATCTGAGCCTCTTGGTGTAGCCATACATCTCCTCTTTAATAGTAGGGAATGGAATCGGTAAATTGTTAATGATGCTCGGGGGGAAGTTGTGGTATTTGTCACAAGGGTCCTTAATTTTGGCAAAGTGGCTGTTATTTTCAGCTCTTGTTGGCTGCCATAGCAAACCGAAGTGTGATAATGGAAAATAGCCATTGTTACAGCTGGAAAATTCATGTGTATGTCTTGGCTAACGTAGAGGTTTTCTTTTTTTTTTCATCCTGAAGCACAATTTGTGTTTTTGTTTACTGACCCTTTCCAGATGACTTCAGGCCGGTCATTCAGGATTACGTGGATTAGTGCATGTGGTAGACTTTGACAGCTAGGTAAACATTTTGCATTTCTCAGTCACCACTGTGTAATAACATTTATTAAGATAAGTTCCCCATTGTGAGAAGACTCTCCTGCTGCATTTCCCATAATATAAAATCCATAAAAATCCATCTGGGATAGCGGGAGCCCCTCATAATGGGCACACCAAGATTGCAGGGCCCGGGAACCAGGGCCGCCATCAGGGGGGTACAGGCATTACACCTGTAAGGGGCTCGATGGTCCCCAGGGGCCCGATTTGCCCCCTCATGTTTTTTTTTTTGCATTAAAGGGGCCCAAGAGGCGGGTCAGTGTTAGGGAAGCAATTCCCTAACGCAGCAATGTTTAAACAGGGAACACACAGCAGTGCGCTCCCTTTTTTTTTAACCATTTGGAAGCCGATTAGAGCCCGCAAGATCTAATCAGGAAGCCTATTACAGCCTCTGGCTCTAATCAGGCACTTCCAAAACACACCCACCGCTGTAATTCAGATGGCCGGCGCTCAACAGGGGGCCTGACACCTGATTAGTGGGCGGCAGCGGCGACAATAGATAGATTCGTGCAATGCATGGATCTATTCTTGAGTGACGGGTGGAGGAGAGAGGGGGCGGCGCTCCTGTGCCCACTATGGACGCACCGCCACTGCTTGTACTATAGACTGAAATTACCCTGTATGTCTAATACAGTCACGAATCCAAGAGCTAATGATCAATGACACATATTGGGCCAGATCCACAAACGAATTACGCCGGCGTATCTATGGATACTCCGGCATATCTATGGATACGCCGCGTAATTTTTAAAATGCCCCGTCGTATCTGTGTTTTGTATCCAGAAAACAAGATACGACTGAATCTGGGCTCGATCCGACTGGCGTTCGTCTTAGTACGCCGTCGGATCGTAGGTGCATATTTACGCTGGCCGCTAGGTGGCGTTTCCGTCGAATTCCATGTCGAGTATGCAAATTAGCTAGATATGGCGAACCACGAACGTACGTCCGGCCGGCGCATTTTTTTTTACGTCGTTTCCGTAAGGCTTTTTTCGGCGTATAGTTACCCCTGCTATATGAGGCGTAGCCAATGTTAAGTATGGCCGTCGTTCCCGCGTCGAATTTTGAAAATGTTAGGGCTTTGCGTAGAATGACGTCACCTTCGTAAGCATTGGCTTGTTGCGGGTTAATTTCGAGCATGCGCACTGGGATGCCCCCACGGACGGCGCATGGGCAGTTAAAAAAAAACGTAATTTACGTCGGGTCAAGACGTATTGACATAAAACACGACCCCGTCACATACATTTGAATTGCGTGCCCCTTACGCCGTCTAAGTTACACTACGCCGCCGTAACTTACGGCGGAAATTCTTTCAGGATACAAAAATAAACCTGTACGTTTCGGCGGCGTAGCGTATCAGAGATACGCTACGCCGGACGGAAGAATGCGCCGCGCTATGTGGATCTGCCCCAAAGTCTACAGATTGTGCTACAGAGCGAGTTATGTGGAGGGGCCCCATTTAATGTTTGCTATGTAACCCCCATGATCCATCGTTAAGCTCCTGAATTCTCACTTCTGGGTGCAGTGACACTGGGCCATATTCTGAGAGAAGTTACGATGGAGGATCTCTGGATACTCCATCGTATCTCTCTTTTTTGGCCCGTGTATCTATGCGACTGATTCTTAGAATCATTTTCGCATAGATACGCTGAAGATCCGACATGTGTAAGTCACTTACACTGTCGGATCTTAAATGTAATTACGCCGCCCGCCGCTAGATGGCATTTACGTGAAGGTCTCATTTGTTTATGCAAATGAGCCTGCTACGCCGATCCCCGAACGATTTTGCGTCGCGTACCCATCGCTAACGTCGTTTGCGTAAGCGCAAACTTACTCCTGCTATATGAGGAGTAAGTTTCCGCATGTCCCACGTAGGCCATGTTACGGATAGCGTCGGGTCCGCGTCGTGTTTTTCCGTTGGCTACGCCGTTTCCCTAAGTCGTTCTTGAATACGACTTTACGTCAATGACGCACACGTCGGCGTCATTGACGTTTTCCGCCGAGAACTGGAGCATGCTCACTGGGCTTTTTTAAGCCTGGCGCATGCGCAGTTACTTAGAATCGGGGGCGCGCTTAAATTGAATAGAAGCCGCCCCCTTGAAGATACGCGTGGCTACGCCGGGCCATTTACACTCCGCCGCCCCACACTACGGAGCAAGTGTTTGGGGAATACAGCACTTGCTCCTGTAGTTTGGGGCGGCGGAGTGTAAATGCCTTACGCGCCGCCCGCGGACAGTTACAGAGAATATGGGCCACTGTATGCACAGTAAAAGTGCACAAAGGCGTTAATCATTAATGCAAATATGACGTTGGAGGCACCGGGATGTGGTTGGGGGGTGATTAAGCTATCTTTTGTGTAGCGATAAGCCGCGTGAAAGCTGGCACCGGCGGTGACAATAGGAGACAGAGCGGGAGAGGGAGATAAAGTCATAAAAACGTTTCTCTTTCTACGAGTTATAACAGAAATGCTGCAATCATTCCCCGGACCAGACGTACTGTAATATTTATGTCTCCAGCCGGCATTGACAGACGATGTGGCATGGGCCTATAATTAGCACCCACACGGAATGGCTGACATAATCACCCCGGATGGCGCTGGGGGGGAAAGAAATGCTGATTTCATGAGTGTGACAGCGAGTGTGCGGAGACAGAAAAACAAACCGATATTTCTTTAGAATAACAGAAGGTTGGAATCTGCAACAAAGTTTCTTTAACCATTTGGGACCCGGGCCATTGTAGAATGACGGCCACAAGGTGGCTCTACAATGCCGGGAGGACGTCATATAACGCGTCCTCGGGCCTCCAGCCACTGGGGGGCGCGTGCGAGCCCGCCACGTCACTCAGGTGCCGATGTCCGTGCCTGGCGGCCGCGATGTCCGCAAGGTGCCCGCGATTGGCAGTCTCAGAGCCAGAGATGTGGACCTGTGTGTGTGTGTGTGTAAACACAGAGATACACGTCCTGAAGTCAAAGTTCCAGGCAGGTCTCTGCGCTTGGATCGCTTCCACCCTCCTCTGTAATCCTGAGAAAACAAGTGCGATTATCCCATGATCCTTTCGTGAAATTAGACGCTGTGAGACTGTTTCCGTGATCTTCGAGTTCCCATGACTGAGAGAAGGATATGCATGAGAAGTGCCAGTCAATGATCTACTCATTCCATTCGTTTTCAGCTCACTCCCAAGTCACACATCAGGGCAGGAAAAAGGGGGGGGGGGGGGGGCAGTGAAGTGTGGAGGCCCCGCTTTAATATTTGCACTGGGGGCCACTAGCAACCTTACCTTGAATGCCCTTCCTCAAAACTTACCTGTCTAACGCCCCTTCTCCGTTCTGCTTTTGTATTTTTCTGTCACTCAATAGACATACAATAGTGTGCAATAGACGTACCTCCTGCAGGGCTGTCTTAATGCATGGGTACCGCCCAGGGGCCCCAGGTACGCTGGGGGCCCCATAATAATTTTGGATTACATTATGCTTGCCAACTGATTTTTGTGTATTTTTAGTGAAAATCTTGTTTTGATATATTGGTGGGGGCAGTGCCGGCCCAAGACATTGTGCTGCCTGGTACCAAGAATGAAATGCTGCCCCCCCCCCCCAAAAAAAAAATTACGTTCACCAAAATGCCCCCACATCCATTATTTTATATCATGATAACTAAAGTGGACCTATCTTGGCACTATACATGTATATAGGAGTATAAAAAGGACCTGTTATGGCTCTGTTCATGCAATTAACCCCACAGTGAAGGGGAGAGTGGAACGGGAGGAGCGGTCGGGCGGCAATTAGCCCCACAGTGGAGTGGAGAGTGGAGCTGGCGGAATGGGATGGCGTGCGGGCAGGAAATTTGCTGCCCCCCTGAAAGTGCTGCCTGGTACAATAGTACCATCGGGTCCCATGGTAGGGCCGGCCCTGGGTGGGGGGCCCCACCAGGTAGGCTGTATGGAGCCCCATGATATCTATCAGCAGCCCTGGGCATGGTCACGGAGCACACGGCAGGGGCGTGCGCGCGTCCGCACGGCGCCAAATTTAAAGCAACGTATGGGTACATTGCTTTTCGCAGCCGTGTCATTATGCTGATGTTTTTCTACAGGAGACGGCCGGCAAGCGGTCAACTAACGCATTTGACATGTAATTTTTTTGTTTTTTTTTAAATGACTTTGCGATAAACTATAAAAAGCCCAAACTGTAGTCTGTAGTAATGGGAAAAGCTGAGTATTTTCCCACTAAGGAGACATGCGAGTAACAATGAAGCTTTTGCTTGTGATACTTTGTATCAGTCTCACCATTGTCACCATTGTCTGAGCTTTGTACATCCCAGTCTTCTCATTGTGATCAAATATGTCAATGATCAGTGCCGATCCTGTCCTCCCTGGGGCCCTACTAAGCAAAAAGCAGGGTGGGGGGGTGGGTCTGCCAAAAATGACATGTCACATTAAAGTTGTTGAGAAGGGGGGGGGGGGGTTCCTGACAGTGACATGTCACATTAAAGATTAAAGTACAGTTGAGAAGCGGGGGGAGGGGGTGTTCTGCTGTCGGTAAGGACATCTTACATTAAAGTGAGAAGCAGGGGGTGCTGACTTCTTACCTCTTCTCCAATGCAGCTAGCAAGTTGAGAAGCGGGGTGAGAGGCCGAAAATGACTTCTTCTCACCAGGCGGGGCCTCCAGTAATTTGGGGGGCCCTCCGCAACTTTGCGGGGCCCTAAGCGGCTTGCATAGTGAGCCTATAGGGCGGATCGGCCCCGTCAATGATTTCTCAGTGTATTTCCTATTCTGCTCTTGTGAATCGGGTTCTGTCCTCCGGTATTCATTTTATTCCACGTACTCCAGGAATGGAAATAATGGCCCCATTCATCGGTGCACTGTGTGTTGTATTACGTGTTCCTAAGTCCCTGAGCTTTACCAGTTATATGAGACAATACACACAAAAAGAGAGTCCAGGAAGAGTCCAGGAAGGGCCACAGGCCACTTGGCAGCGTCTAAATGGTTTAATTTACAGAACTAGATGAGGAGGATATCCCTGGACAATCGTCTGGCCCAGTTTACAGTAAACCTACCACAAGCATGGACGCTCAAAGTGGTTATTATTATTATTATACACGATTTATATAGTGCCAACAGTTTACGCAGCACTTTACAATGTAGAGGGGGGACAACACAAGTACAGTACAATACCGAAGGTACAGGAGGGCCCAGGGATGGACTGGCCATCGGGACTACAGGGAGTTTCCCGGTGGGCCGATGGCTCAGTGGTCCGGCTTCAGTGACAGCGGACCGCCGCCCCCCTCCGCTCCTCTGTCTCTCCCTAAATAATGTCTAGCTTCCCCACTGGTACTGCCTATAAGAGTACCAGTACCAGCCGTTCTACTCTAATAAAGTAGAATGGCTAGTGGCTAGTGAAGGGGAAGAGGGGGCTTGGGTGGCCGGGGGGGGGGGGGTTGCGGGAGTTGTCTGGCCGCCATGGGAGAGACCTGTCAAGGTGGGCCAGTCTGGATAAATTCCAGGGCCAAATTTCTGTCCCAGTCCAGCCCTGGGAGGGCCCGGCTCATAGAGCTTACATTCTAAAGAAGGGTTTCTCAACCAGGGTTACATGGATGCCTAGGGTTCTCCCAGAGGTTGCTCGGGGTTCCTTGAGCAATGAGCAATTTCTGCCTCTCATGCCGCGTACACACGACCGTTTTTCATGGCGAGAAAAATGCCATTTTTTTAATTGGTCGTGCAAAACGGTCATGTGTGGGCTCCAGAGCATTTTTCTCGACGTTCATGTCGTCGTTTTTCTCATCGTGAAAAAAACTGTTGTGTGTAGGCTTTAACGAGGGGGAAAAAAACACTCATGCTCAGAAGCAAGTTATGAGAAGGGGAATTGGCATAATTAGCCCAAAGGGCGGCGCAGTTCGAATGGAACTTCCCCTTTATAGTGTCGTCGTACGTGTTGTAGGAGGGTGGTTGAGTAGAGCGTAGCCGTGATGAAGGGAGGGTGGTTTGAGTAGAGCGTAGCAGTGATGAAGGGAGGGTGGTTGAGTAGAGCGTAGCGGTGATGAAGGGAGGGTGGTTGAGTAGAGCGTAGCAGTGATGAAGGGAGGGTGGTTGAGTAGAGCGTAGCAGTGATGAAGGGAGGGTGGTTGAGTAGAGCGTAGCAGTGATGAAGGGAGGGTGGTTGAGTAGAGCGGAGCAGTGATGAAGGGAGGGTGGTTGAGTAGAGCGTAGCAGTGATGAAGGGAAGGTGGTTGAGTAAAACGTAGCAGTGATGAAGGGAGGGTGGTTGAGTAGAGCGTAGCAGTGATGAAGGGAGGGTGGTTGAGTAGAGCGTAGCAGTGATGAAGGGAGGGTGGTTGAGTAGAGCGTAGCAGTGATGAAGGGAGGGTGGTTGAGTAGAGCGTAGCAGTGGTGAAGGGAGGGTGGTTGAGTAGAGCGTAGGAGTGATGAAGGGAGGGTGGTTGAGTAGAGTGTAGCAGTGATGAAGGGAGGGTGGTTGAGTAGAGCGTAGCAGTGATAAAGGGAGGGTGGTTGAGTAGAGCGTAGCAGTGATGAAGGGAGGGTGGTTGAGTAGAGCGTAGCAATGATGAAGGGAGGGTGGTTGAGTAGAGCGTAGCAGTGATGAAGGGAGGGTGGTTGAGTAGAGCGTAGCAGTGATGAAGGGAGGGTGGTTGAGTAGAGGGTAGCAGTGATAAAGGGAGGGTGGTTGAGTAAAGCGTAGCAGTGATGAAGGGAGGGTGGTTGAGTAGAGCATAGCAGTGATGAAGGGAGGGTGGTTGAGTAGAGCGTAGCAGTGATGAAGGGAGGGTGGTTGAGTAGAGCGTAGCTTTGATGAAGGGAGGGTGGTTGAGTAGAGCGTAGCAGTGGTGAAGGGAGGGTGGTTAAGTAGAGCATAGCAGTAATGAAGGGAGGGTGGTTGAGTAGAGCGTAGCAGTGATAAAGGGAGGGTGGTTGAGTAGAGCGTAGCAGTGATGAAGGGAGGGTGGTTGAGTAGAGCGTAGCAGTGGTGAAGGGAGGGTGGTTGAGTAGAGCGTAGCAGTGATGAAGGGAGGGTGGTTGAGTAGAGCGTAGCAGTGGTGAAGGGAGGGTGGTTGAGTAGAGCGTAGCAGTGATAAATGGAGGGTGGTTGAGTAGAGCGTAGCAGTGATGAAGGGAGGGTGGTTGAGTAGAGCGTAGGAGTGATGAAGGGAGGGTGGTTGAGTAGAGCGTAGCAGTGGTGAACGGAGGGTGGTTGAGTAGAGCGTAGCAGTGGTGAAGGGAGGGTGGTTGAGTAGAGCGTAGCAGTGATAAATGGAGGGTGGTTGAGTAGAGCGTAGCAGTGATGAAGGGAGGGTGGTTGAGTAGAGCGTAGGAGTGATGAAGGGAGGGTGGTTGAGTAGAGCGTAGCAGTGGTGAAGGGAGGGTGGTTGAGTAGAGCGTAGCAGTGATGAAGGGAGGGTGGTTGAGTAGAGGTGTACAGCACCTGACAGAGGCACTGAGGGCCAATGGCGACCCCGGGCCTCCTACACTCAAGCAGAGTTTCCCGAAGCATCAGCGAAGGAGGATGATGTACAATGGCTGTAAATAAGTGAGGTCAATGTGAAATCATTGGTTCGGTTGCCAATGGTTTTCTGTTTTAGGAACCTTTTGCCAGCCAGTTCTCCAAACTGATTGACATTTGACAAGGGTCACCCTGGCATACTGGCATGCAGAGATATGGGGCACAAGTAAAGTGTACTGAACAAACGCTACACATCTTTGCTGTCTTCTCTAGCTTGTGCCTGTCTGCCTTTGACCGAATTTGCTAAATAAAGAAATCGTATGCATTTGTGTCTACACACATATCCATGAGTGTCACAAGATTGGCAGAAGATCGACACATCCGATGGCCTCATATGTCTGAGTGTAATAATAACAGAGCCACGTGCCTTTGTGGCAAGCTCTGTGGCCTAATTTTCCTTACACAATATCATGGCGCAATAACAAAACTCTGGAGATGTAGATAGGGCTCTGTTATAGGGAAAGAAATTAGGTAGAGGAACACTGTACAGCCACCAATGGTTGGCCCCCACCGGACGTGCTCTCCGGGTCCTAAGGACAGGTACACTTTGTGCCACATCCACATGCTGAGGCCTGACAATTGGCTGCTTAGGTCAATGCTGATCTGTGTCAAGAAAGGGGCGAGTCCGCTTGATGACGGGCACTGGATTGCAGAGCAGTGAGTCAACCGGTGACATCACCAGAATATAGTGGGAGGGGCCATTTTTATTTTTAGTCCCGGGACAGTAATTAAAGTCTATGTATAGCCAAAACGCCTTTTTTTGGTTTTGGCTAGAGTAGGGAAGGGTTAAAATCCGGGCATATTTTTGCAGAAATTCATGCATAAGAGGTGCCAAACTTTTGATATTCAATGCTGTGAATGACTATTGTTCTGAATAAGCTGGCTCAGTGAGGCTGCTCACGTACTCCAGAATGAATACTTGAAGAATTGTGCGCTTATTTCAACATAGTATCAATCAATCAATCAATCAATCAATCAAGTATATATAAACATAACATAACAAATAATGAACAATTGTTGAACAACGTTCCATATGCAAAAAGTCCTCTTAAAGGGTTTAACTTCATAAAGTGCTCCTTTCCAGTGATAAGTGACACCACCTCCACCACCGGGTGCAATGCCCGCTCACCTTACGGAGCGATCCCACTGGGTCTAGTCGTGCCGGTGCCTTGAAGATTTAAATCTTGTGCCGTGTACACTAGAGCTGCACGATTAATCGCGGAGAGAATCGTGATCTCGATTCCATACCCCCCCCCCCGCGATCTCCCCGCAGGATGACTCGCGATTCTTCTGTTTCACGGCCGGTTCCACGTAACCAGCGTGGAAAGCAAATAGCGCCGATATCGAAACCGACGTCAGCAGCCTGCGCCGCTGGATGGATGCCTGGGCTTCTCTGTACAACGTAGTGGTTGCCGGCGGTACTGCTTCTGATGTATAAAAAAGACCAGTGATATGTCTATAATGTTAAAGACCATATAACTCATAGGAGTTATATGGTCTTTAACATTATAGACATATCACTGGTCTGTTTTTTATATATTCATATTTTCAGATAAATCACAGGTTTATTTATTTGGGGGGGGGGGGGGTTTCTGGCATTCAGTTTTTGAGAATCATGAGAGAATCGTGATCTTTAGTCTAAGCAAAAGAATCGTGATTCTCATTTTGACCAGAATCGTGCAGCTCTAGTTTTCCGTTGGCAAAAAATCGGATGGCTTTTCCGACGGAATTCCGCTCAAGTTTGGCTTGCATACACGCGGTCACACCAAATTCCGACCGTCAAGAACGCGGTGACGTACAACACTACGACGAGCTGAGACAAATTAAGTTCAATGCTTCCGAGCATGCGTCAAATTGTTTCCGAGCATGCATGTTTTTTTTTCCTGTCGGAATTCCATACAGACGAACGGATTTGAGAACCCGCTCTCTATCTAAGTCCGTCGGAAAATCCGAACGTGTGTACGCAGCATTAGATGTTCTTGGCAGGGCTATGCTGCTAAGTTGGGTCTTTTCAGAATCTTCCTTAGTGTGGAAACATCGGCCGATTCCTGGAGTGACTCAGAGCGAGAAAACAAAAACTTTCATTGTGCAGAACTATATAAAAAACTTGGATTTTATTGAGAATAACAATAAGCCATTTACAAAATTATCGTCTTGTACAATGCATTAAAACCAGATGTAGACATAGAGAGGGATACAAGGCTCTCCTCCTCACCGCTGCTAACGGGTACCTGCGACACCGGAAGTGATGTCACTGACTCCTCCCGACATGTAGCGTCACAGATCACGTGACTTCTTCAAGGGGTACTCCGGAAGAAACCATGGCATCATACCAAAAACCAGAAAAGTTTTTAAATAGATCAGTGGTAAAAAATGAGAACCAATGCGTTTTTACAGATTCAGGCACTCCCTCTTCATCGGGGCGTATACAGAATGTGTGTGTATTGTACATAGTGTTGTCCTCGCTACACAATCTGCTGGTGATATTTCCAGTTACCTCCTATATATGAATAGCATCAATATCCTACTAAGTCCAGTCAATTTTGAGGTTACTTTCTATATAAGCCTTGATAAAGGGGGAGTGGCAGAACCCCTGAAATGCATTGGCTCAAATATTTTATTCTGCAACAACAGCTAATGTGTTTCCAGGGCTCAACACTCCCCTTCATCAAGGCTTGTAGACTGATAACCATAGGGTGAGGGATAACGTCCTGCACTGTAAGTAGGAACCCAGGTAGCAATATACAGTTCAACCAAGAGCCTGGATAGAGCTAGCCATAGGCATGACCATTAAAAGATTTTATTCTGCAACAACAGCCAACGTGTTTCCGGGGCTCAACACGCCCCTTCATCAAGACTTTTAGACTGATAACCATAGGTTTGCGGAATACCTTCTTGCACTGTAAGTAGGAACCCAGATAGGCATATACAGATCAACCAAGAGACTTGATAAAGATGGCCATAGGCATGACCATTAAAATAATTTATTCTGCAACAACAGCCAACGTGTTTCCGGGGCTCAACGCTCCCCTTCATCAAGGCTTGTAGACTGATAACCATAGGGTGAGGCAGGGCCGTCTTAAAAGCATCATGGGCCCCTGGGCAAAGTAATGCTCTGGGGCCCCTACAATGATGACAGTGCAGGTAAACAGACATCAAGTAGGTAGGAGGCAGACTGCCTCCCCTGTGTACCTATTACTCTCAGTGCCATCATGGGGCCCCCAATTTCGGGGCAGAGTGGGCTCAAGGGCCAGCTGCTTTGGGGAAAGTGCAGGGGGCCCCCATGCAGCTCGGGCCCCTGGGCAGTGCCCAGGTGTGTCCTCTCATTAAGACAGCCCTGGGGTGAGGGATATCGTCCTGAACAGTAGGTTGGAACCCAGGTAGGTGTATACAGATCAAGGAAGAGCCCGGATAACGATAGCCATAGGCATGACCTGTACATTCATTCCTACATGGGTTCCAACTTACAGTTCAGGCAGCATCCCTCACTCTATGGTTATTGCTCTACAAGCCCTGATGAAGGGGGAGTGTTGGGCTTCCAAAATGCGTTGGATGTTGCTGCAGAATAAAATTTTTTTTTTTTTTTGAACTGTACAAACTAGTGCGGCACTCCGGTCTTTTCAATACTTTAGCAATAAAAACTTGACAGGGGTTCCAATCCATCCTGATTCTATCCAAAACTAAAGAAACTAAATTGCTGGCGGATACTTTTTTTTAAATTTCCTTTTAAAAGTTTTATAAGCTGGAGTTGGGGGCTTTGAAAATCCACGCAAAAGAGAGGCGTATCCTACTGCACTCCACTACGTGACTAATCGCAACTCTGCAACTCCATCACGCAAGTTTTCCTGTCATTGGTAGCGCCCAATATCCTGTCCATAACCCCCCCCCCCCCCCCACCTTGTTCTTTTAGGGGATACGTGTCTCTTACCACACCTGGCCATAGATCTAAGGGACAGGATTATCGTCATAATGTGTCCACCTCATACCGTCCTTTCCCAGGACTCCAGACATGGCTCCTGTATATAAAACGACATAAAAATGCATCTGGAGGAAACAGCTGGGATGAAGTCAGGGAGGTGACCGGACACGCACGGTACAGTCTGGCAGGTGCATGGAGAGGTCACGCTAAAATTAAACCGTCCAATCTTATTTAATGATCTGTTGTGTTTCCGCAGTCTGGTCTTCCTCTATAGAGAACTGGAAGTGTGCGGTTTTCAAATAACTTCTTGCATGAAGATTACGGCACGTGACACCATTATGGCGCCGATAATTACGGCATGTGCACCAAACACAGCTTGTAGATACCACCAATCCATCGGAATGTTCCTGCCGCATGACTAATATATATATAGAAACGCCACTTGGTTACTATGGGCCATATTCTGAGAGAAGTTACGATGGAGTATCTCAGGATACTCCATCGTATCTCCCTTTTTTGGCCCGCGTATCTATGCGACTGATTCTTAGAATCATTTTCGCATAGATACACTTAAGATCCGCCATCTGTAAGTCACTTACACTGGCGGATCTTAAATGTAATGACGCCGGCCGCCGCTAGATGGCATTTACGTGAAGGACTCATTTGCGTATGCAAATGATCCTTCTACGCCGATTCCCGAACGAGTTTGCGTCGCGTAACCGTCGCTAACGTCGTTTGCGTAAGCCGAAACTTACTCCTGCTATATGAGGAGTAAGTTTCCGCAAGTCCCACCTAGGCCATGTTACGGATGGCGTCGGGTCCGCGTCGTGTTTTTTTCGTCGGGTACGTCGTTTACGTAAGTCGTTCTTGAATACGACTTTACGTCAATGACGCACACGTCAGCGTCATTGACGTTTTCCGCCGAGAACTGGAGCATGCACACTGGGCTTTTTGAAGCCCGGCGCATGCGCAGTTCATTAGAATCGGGGGCGCGCTTAATTTGAATACAAGCCGGGCCAGGCTACGCCGGGGCATTTACACTCCGCCGTCCCAACTTACGGAGCAAGTGTTTGGGGAATACAGCACATGCTCCTGTAAGTTGGGACAGCGGAGTGTAAGTGCCTTAAGCGCAGCCCGCGGATTTTTAGAGAGAATATGGGCCTTTGTAACTATTTAGTGAATAGAAATCTGTACCTTAACCACTTAACCCCCGGACCATATTGCTGGTCAAAGACCAGAGCACTTTTTGACGATTCGGCACTGCGTCGCTTTAACTGACAATTGCGCGGTCGTGCGACGCGGCTCCCAAACAAAATTGGCGTCTTTTTTTCCCCACAAATAGAGCTTTCTTTTGGATGTATTTGATCACCTCTGCAGTTTTTAGTTTTTGCGCTATAAACATAAATAGAGCGACAATTTTGAAAAAAATTCAATATTTTTTACTTTTTGCTATAATAAATATCCCCCAAAAATATATATAAAAACTTTTTATTTCCTCAGGTTAGGCCGATACGTATTCTTCTACATATTTTTGGTAAAAAAAATCACAATAAGCGTTTATCGATTGGTTTGCGCAAAATTTATAGCGTTTACAAAATAGGGGATAGTTTTATTATTTTTTTTTGTTTACTACTAATGGCGGCGATCAGCGATTTTTTTCGTGACTGCGACATTATGGCGGACACTTCGGACAATTTTGACACATTTTTGGGACCATTGTCATTTTCACAGCAAAAAATGCATTTAAATTGCATTCTTTATTGTGAAAATGACAGTTGCAGTTTGGGAGTTAATCACAGGGGGCGCTGTAGGAGTTAGGGTTCACCTAGTGTGTGTTTACAACTGTAGGGGGGTGTGGCTGTAGGTCTGACGTCATCGATCGAGTCTCCCTATAAAAGGGGATCACTCGATCGATGCAGCCGCCACAGTGAAGCATGGGGAAGCCGTGTTTACATACGGCTCTCCCCGTTCTTCAGCTCCGGGGAGCGATCGCGAGGGGGCGGCTAGAAACGAATAGCCACGCCCTCGTCCCGGATCGCTCCCCGTGGGTATCCGACTGCCGCATGTAGCGGGGGGGTCCCGATCGGACCCCCGACCCGCGGAAAGGCAGGGACGTACATGTACGCCCATATGCCTGTATGTGCCATTCTGTGGACGTACATATACATGCGGCGGGCGTTAACCGGTTAAAGTGGTTGTAAAGGCATTCTATGCATGAAGGTTAAACAACCTTCAGTGTGCAGCTGGATTGGGCTTGAGTAAGTATTGGGGGGGCTAAGGGGGGTGAGGGGGGCCTCAGCCCCCCCCCAACACTTAAGCCCAATCCAGCGATGTGCATGAGGGCAGGGGCTCTCCTGGGTCTCTCCTTCCTCATTGGCTGAGACACAGCAGCAGGACCAATCACAGCCAGTGAGGAGGGAGCAGGGGTGGGGTGGGGCCGGGCCGTGCTCTGTGTGCCTTTATGGACAGACCAAAGCAGGACGGGAGCAAGGAGTTTGCTTTAGGGGCACTCAGCCGCGGGGGAGGAGCCAGGAGCGCACACTGGGGACCCAAGAAGAAGAGGAGGATCAGGGCTGCTCTGTGCAAAACCATTACACAGAGCAGGTAAGTGTAACATGTTTGTTATTTAACAAAAAAAAAGCCAAACCTTTTAGTATCACTCTAAATATGTGCTGCACACCCTAAAGGGGACCTTCACTCCCATTTACTTGTTTAATTCATTTTGCTCCTCCCCCATTAACGTGGAACTTTACCCGTAACATCTTGATAACAAATCACGTTCTTTAGCAAGGAACATACATTCCACATTAATAATGATGCTACCAAAATAAGGGTGTGCTGTAAATTGCTTCCAGCATTGTTCCGGTTTGTTCTTGCTGGAGGCAGCCATTTTTCTGAAGACCAGAGACCCCGAGCAGCAATAAATCTTTAGGCTTATCAGCAGATTGGCTTGTACGTTTTCTGCACAGTGCCAAGAATAGAGATCATCTAAGCATGTGCAGAGCAGGGGGAGACAACGTGTTACTGGATTTTAACAAAGTATAGGTGCTTATTTTTAAGGATTTACATAGCTTTACCTTCAAAAGGGGCCAGTCTGAAGTGATCTAGTAGGACTTCATTTGGACTTAAAGTTCCACTTTAACATAGGAAATTGCAATAGAGTTTTGTGGGGAAATATCTCATACTTCCTCATCTTGGTGAGAAAGACGCCCCCCCCCCCCACCCTTGCACAAACCCTCCTGAGATACCCATGTCACACATTTTTTGAGGCTTATGGGGCTATGGAGAATACACTGCACAGGCGCGGTGGTGCACAATCAGGGGTACCAGCTGCAAAGACCTAGAGGGGGCATCATGTCCATCTTCTTGGACCTCTTGGTGCATTGCCAGCCCATTCATCTGAATGACCTGTGTTTATAAATTCTGTATATAGCCCTACAGAACAGACAGACGGTACACACATTCTCTGCTGCTTAACTGCAAACAGGAAACAGGAACTTTTTTTTCGGAGAATAAAGATAGAGCATACAGCTAAAAACATAAATGCTGCCATCTACTGGTTGAAGAATATATCCCCCTACTAAATACTGATGTACAGTAGTTGTTGCACAAAATACAATTCTGCATTCCAACAACCTGCCCTAACACAATGCATGTCAACCCTTGTGTGGTAATACATTGGATCTTAGTGTAAAAGTGGGAAACTATCCTTAAAGGTTAGGTCAAGTGGAATGGGATGGGAGGCTATGGAAAATTTAATTTTTTGGTTTGCTATGGGTATAGGAAACGCCACACCTAATGTCCAGTGAAGATCGTTGGGCATGCACTATAATTATAATGTCAAGTCTTTAGATATCAGGGGTTCATGCTGGGACTGGTAATCATTTACTTTGAGGGGGGTGTGACCTCCCCAAAGTTAAGGACTACAGGTCCCAGCATGACACCCCCCCTCAGAGCTTAAGATGTGACACCCCCCCAAACTAGTGAAGAACTACAGGTCCCAGCATAAACCTGTGAAATCTGTGGGATCACACCCTTAGATCTCAGGGGGTTCATGCTGGGTGTTGTAGTCCTTCTTATTTGGGTGGGGGGGCACATCTTTAGATATTAGGAGTTCATGTTGGGATGTGACCCCCAAAAGTGAAGGATTACAGGTCCCACCATGAACCCCTAAGAGCTGAAGTTGTGACCCCCCCCCCCCCCCAACCAGTGAAGAACTACAGGTCCCAGGATGAACCAGTGAAATCTATGGGGGGGGGGTCACAAAAAAACTTATAAAAATTATATTTTTTTTAGGAAGGGAGGGGGGGGGGTGTCCCTAAATGGCAGTTTGGAAATGTGGTCACCCTAGATTGGAGGAGGTAGAAAACAACAATACAGAACAAGTCCAGTTAACCTCACAAGGTCCTGGACTGATATAGTCAGTTGTGTTTTTATTGAAGTTCTTTTCGTTGGTCCTGAGCCGTCTCGGTTTTTTACTCCTTTCTTAGACAGAGTAAAGGTCAAGCTCGTCCGTGGCGATATCTCTTCATACGATGACGTCCGAGGGGTCCTGAGTGGAAGCCATCTGGTCATACATACAGCTAGCCTGGTGGATGTCTGGGGACGGGTACCCCCAAGTAAAATCACTGAAGTCAATGTCACAGGTAAGAGGACCCAATAATTAATGGTACAAAGCGGTGGCCTCCAAACTGTGGCCCTGGTGCCGGATGTGGCCCTTTGCTTGTTTCTTTCCAACCCTCGTGGCACTATTCCATCAACAACTGACATGAATAGTGGCGCACTATTCCTTCCCTTGACACCAGTGGTTGGGCATTTTTCCTCCCACTGATCCAGCGACCCCGCGGCTGGGCTTAAAGTGACACGTACAGGTACGTGGATGTGCCCAGCCGTGCCATTCTGTCGACGTATATCGGCGTGAAGGGGTCCTTAAGTGGTTAAATGAAATACAGTAAAACCTTGGTTTGAGAGTAACTTGGTTTGAGAGCGTTTTGCAAGACAAGCAAAAATGTTTTAATACATTTTGCCTTGATATACAAGCGATGTCTTGATATACAAGTAGCGGCACGTCACAACTGAGTATAAGAGAAGAGAGGCGCCTCTAATGCCCTGTACACACGATCGGTTCATCCGATGAAAACGGACTGATGGATTTTTTCATCAGATATCCGATGAACCTGACTTTCATCAGTTGCGCCTACACACCATCGGTTAAAAAAACGATCGTGTCAGAACGAGGTGACGTAAAACACAACGACGTGCTGAGAAAAATGAAGTTCAATGCTTCCGAGCATGCGTCGACTTGATTCTGAGCATGCTTGGGTTTTTAACCGATGGACGTGCCTACAGACGATCGTGTTTTTTTTTCGATCGTTTTTTTTAACCATCAGAAACATTTCAATCAAGTTCCTAGGGCCAGATTCACGTAGAATTGCGCCGGCGTAACGTATCCTAGATACGTTACACCGCCGCAAGTTTTCATCGCAAGTGCCTGATTCACCAAGCACTTGCGTGAAAACTTACGCTGGCAGCCACCGGCGTAAGCCCGCGTAATTCAAAGGGGCGTGTGCCATTTAAATTAGGCGCGCTCCCGCGCCGGACCTACTGTGCATGCTCCATTTCGAAATTCCCGCCGTGCTTTGCGCGAAGTGATGTCATTTTTTCAAACGACGTGCGACGTGCGTAGCGTACTTTCGTATTCCCGGATGTTTACATTTCGACGCGGGAACGACGGCCATACTTTAAACAGCACATACGTGTGCTGTCTAAAGTTAGGGCACCTAAAACGACGACTAACTTTGCGACGGGAAACTAGACTAGCAGCGACGTAGCGAACGCGAAAATCCGCTGTGAATCGCCGTAACTGCTAATTTGCATACCCGACGCTGGTTTACGACGCAAACTCCCCCCAGCGGCGGCCGCGGTACTGCATCCTAAGATCCGACAGTGTAAAACAATTACACCTGTCGGATCTTAGGAATATCTATGCGCAACTGATTCTATGGATCAGCCGCATAGATAGTCTGAGAGATACGACGGCGTATCTCCGCTGTGAATCTGGCCCCTAGTTTTTTCACCGACGGATAAAAAAACCGATGGGTGCCCACACACGATCGGTTCGTCTGATGAAAACGGTCCGTCGAACCAATCGTGTGTACGCGGCATTAGTGTAGCAATACGGTTACATATAATGAAGGGACAACATTTAGCAACTTATTGCTACACTTAGGCCCCGTACACACGGGAGGATTTATCCGCGGATACGGTCCAGCGGACCGTTTCCACGGATAAATCCTCTCGAGGATTTGCGCGGATTTTGATGCGATGGAGTGTACTCACCATCGAATCAAAATCCGCGCCGAAATCCTCTGGCGATGACGTGTCGCGCCGTCGCCGCGATGATGACGCGGCGACGTGCGCGACCCAGTCATATAAAGGAATTCCACGCATGCGTCGAATCATTACGACGCATGCGGGGGATCCCTTCGGACGGATGGATCCGGTGAGTCTGTACAGACCAGCGGATCCATCCGTTGGGATGGATTCCAGCAGATAGATTTGTTCTGCATGTCAGCGAATATTCGATCTGCTGGAAATCCATCCCCGGGGATAAATATCCGCGGAAACAGATCCGCTGGAGTGTACACACCATAGGATCTATCCGCTGAAACCGATACGCTGAGATTTTTCAGCGGATGGATTCTATGGTGTGTACGGGGCCTAAGAGGCGCCTCTCTTCTCTTTTATACTCTGTAAAAAAAAATGCTTTGATATACAAGTGCTTTGGATTACAAGCGTGTTTCTGGAAGGAATTATGCTCGCAATCCAAGGTTTTACTGTATATAACTTTCTTTAGTCATGTCTATGTGTACGCCAATGGGGTTTATGTGAAAGGTGATGTTTTTTTTCCTGTCTGGTGGATCTTCTGGTCGCCGGGCTCCGTATATTACACATTCCTTCCATCTCATTGTGTTGGACATAATCGGAGCTCGCAATGTTTTCCAGAATCTCTTCCCCTCCAGGCACATAAAATACAAAACATTTGAAGTTCATCTTTTTATAACGAGGGGATTTCCACATCGCCACACGAGCAGGAAAAATCCACCTTCCCCCCGTCCTCTGCGGCTGGAATATAAATAAAAGGAAAACATGTGGCGGCCCGGGAGTGGGAAGGAGAATCGGAGATCTAAGGCTGGATGAACACGCAATGTTTGTTTTCCTTCAACCAGAGGGGGCTGGAGGAAGAAAACAGACAGATCCCCCACAACTACATGACACGGGGATCTCCCCTACTGTGCTATTGTATTCTGACAGCGGGGACTCCCCTCCCCCCCTCCTCCCACCAGAATACACAGATCAGAGCTGCAGCCATTGGCTACATGCTCTGATTGAATGCAATGAGATCGTTCCAAACAGGGGAGGGCTGGCAGGGGGGGCAGGGTGGAAATCTCCCCCCGGGCTGGTGACACTATGCACAGTCACCGGCCGCCACTACCAAATGCTGTTTTTGCAGAGCAGGAATATGCCTGCTGGAGCTCTGTTTGACACAGGTCACGGCCGCTGCTCACCTCCCACTGTGCAGCCGTGCCTGTGTCAGCTCCGAGGTAGATGGCTGCAGAGCTGAGCTATGTCTCGTCTCGCACATAGCTCAGCCTCAGCGCACCCCAGCACTGACATCCCCTTCTCTCTCTGCACAGACACGAGGACTCTGATGTAAGGGGGGCCTCGATCCATCACTTTTCCACGTTCTATGGGCCACTTGACTGGACTTGCCCCCCCGGCCTAAGGCTGCCAGCCCTCTCCTGGTTCCAAAGAAGCCAGTCATTAGGAGAGGATCACACAGGTTCCTGCTGAACCAACCGACTTTCCGTACGTGTGTGACAACGGGCTTGATGATTAGTGGGAGGAGTATATTATGTGCAGCACAGTGTACAGAGAGGAGAGGTATAATATATACAGTACAGTGTACAGAGAGGAGAGGTATAATATACCGTATTTATCAGGCTATAACGCGCCCCGTCGTATAGCGCGCACCCCCAAACTTGAAGGAAGATTTCTGCAAAAAAAAAAATACTTACAGTTTGGATGCCCCTCGTCGGTGTCTTGCCCGTCGTCCATCGCGTCCTGCCCGTCGTCCATCGGCGGCCTCGTCCGGTCCGGCGGCCTTCTGCGGCCATCCCCGCTTCCCGTGCTGTGTTCGAACCACTGCGCCGACATATACCGAGCGCAGTACACTCGGGTATAGTCGGGCGGGCTCGGCTCCTCTCGCGTAATGGACGTACAGGACGCACAGGACGTGACCGCGAGAGGAGCCGAGCCCGCCCGACTATACCCGAGTGTACTGCGCTCGGTATATGTCGGCGCAGTGGTTCGAAC